>NC_057800.1:46617759-46777738 GCF_018294505.1 Triticum aestivum
GGGGCGGGGCGCGACGATGGGGACGGGGATGGGCCGGGCGGCGACGAGGGGCGGCGGCAACGGGGCGAAGGAGAAAGAAGCAGAGGGAGAGATGAGAAACTGAATTTTTTGAAGTGTTTTCTTATATAGAACCCACCTTTCGTACCGGTTGGAGCCACCAACCGGTACTAAAGGTCTGTTTTGGCCAGGCGAAGCAGCGGGAACCGCACCCCTTTATTACCGGGTCGTGGCGCCAACCGGTACTAAAGGCCCCCCCCTTTAGTACCGGTTGGAGCCACGACCCGGTACTAAAGGGTGTGTGCTGCCAGGCGAGGGGCGCAGAAGTTTAGTCCCACCTCGCTAGCCGAGGGGCACTCACACCTGCTTATAAGCCCCGCCGCCACTGCTGTCTCGAGCTCCTCTCTAAAGCAGGCCTTCTAGGCCTACCTCTGCTGCGATGCCCTGTTGGGCCTACTGGGCTAGCGGGCCTGCATCCTGGCCCAACTAGAATTTGGGTTTCTAGTCGTATGCAGGCCGTTGTGGCCCAGTAGGTGGGATTTTTTTCATTTAGTTTTTTTCTTTCTTTCTTTATTTTGTTTTATTTATTTTTAGTTGTTTTTGCTGTATTTTGAGTTTCTTTGTGAATATTTTTGCTTTAGGTACAAAAAATTACAAACTTTCTGTTAATGCCGGTAGTTTTCAAATTTGAATAGTTTAAATTTTAAATTTGAATTTTGTGTGAATCACTAGTTTGCGAATAACTTAACTTTGAAAATAGATTTTTCAGCGATTCTTTTTTCTTATGTTTAATATTAGTGTGTTTTATCATTATATTCAATTTGGTAATGCTTAGGTTATTTAAAAAATGAAATGCCTTTGTAACGGATGAGTTTTCGTCCGAAACCCTGATACTTCGAAAGAGATTGTCCATTTTGTATACGAAGTGCATCCAGTTTTGCGGTAACCCTCTCTACTTTTTTGCACATGCTATGTGGGTGAAATTATGATACCATGCCAACTTTCAACCTTTTCTGAGTTTATTTGAAATGCTTTTCAATTTCAGGGTCATTTAGCTGGAAAAAATCAGTAAATGCATGAAAGCACATAAAATTTCTTCGCGTTTCAAATGCCAAAACACATAACTACCCTAACTATTACAGAGATTCCCTCCTGGGTGTGAAACACAGAAGAAAGTGATGATAGTGAAGCCGATCACATCCCAGATCTTTGGGTGTGAAACTTTTTCTTCGCGTGTGTCCCTTTGCGCCGTAGCCATGGAAAATCTTCATCATTTAACTGGATGCTTGGGTCAATATTCACTGTGAATGGAGCAATTTCATCAAACTTTTCATAATCTTCTGACATGTCTGTCTTGTCATCCACTCCCACGATGTTTGTCTTCCCAGAAAGAACTATGTGGCGCTTTGGCTCATCGTATGATGCAGTCGCTTCCTTATCTTTTCTTTTTCTCGGCTTGGTAGACATATCCTTCACATAGAAAACCTGTGCTACATCATTAGATAGGACGAATGGTTCGTCTGCATACGCAAGATTGTTGAGATCCACTGTTGTCATTCCGTACTGCGGGTCTTCCGTTACCCCGCCTCGTGTCATATTGACCCATTTGCACCGAAACAAAGGGACCTTTAAACCACGTCCATAGTCAAGTTCCCATATCTCCTCTATGTAACCATAATATGTTTCCTTTCCCGTCTTGGTTTCTGCATCAAAGCGGACACCACTGTTTTGGTTGGTGCTCTTCTTATCTTGGGCGATCGTGTAAAATGTATTACCATTTATCTCGTACCCTTTGAAAGTCATTATATTCAAAGATGGTAACTGGGATAGCGAGTACAGGTCATCTTCAATAGAGGCGTCATGCATGGTACGTGTCTGCAACTAGCCGGCGAAACTCCTGGTTTGTTCACATGTAATCCAGTCATCAGACCGCTCCGGGTGTTTGGAGCGTAGAAAATTCTTGTGTTCGTCCATATACGAGCCACCAAGGCGGAATTCTGTAGAACTGTGTAGTGTGCTTCAGTTACAGAATGTCCGTCCATACATATTATTTGATCTCCTCCTAGCGTGCCTTTTCCATCCAGTCGGCCCATATGCCGCGATTCAGGAACACCAATCGGCTTAAGGTCAGGAATAAAGTCAATACAAAACTCAATGACCTCCTCATTTTCATGGCCCTTGGAGATGCTTCCTTCTGGCCTAGCACAGTTATGAACATATTTCTTTAAGACTCCCATGAACCTCTCAAAGGGGAACATATTGTGTAGAAATACAGGACCCAAAACGTTAATTTCTTCGCATAGGTGAACTATAGGACGTGCGTCATGATGTTGAAGAAGGATGGTGGGAATACCAACTCGAAACTGACAAGACATTGCACCAAATCATCCTCTAACCTTGCTTTGATTTCTGGATCGATTACCTTCTGAGAGATTGCATTGAGGAATGCACATAGCTTCACAATGGCTAATCGAACGTTTTTCAGTAGAAGCCCCCTCAATGCAACCGGAAGCAGTTGCATCATAATCACGTGGCAGTCATGACTTTAGGTTCTGGAACTTTTTCTCTGCCATGTTTATTATTCCCTTTATATTCGACGAGAAGCCAGATGGTACCTTAATACTGAGCAAGCATTCAAAAAAGATTTCCTTCTCTTCTTTGGTAAGAGCATAGCTAGAATGACCCTGATGTATGCCGTCTTTTCCGTGCATACGTTGTTGGTCCTCCCGTGCCTCAGGTGTATCTTTTGTTTTCCCATACACGCCTAAGAAGCCAAGCAGGGTCACACAAAGATTCTTTGTCACGTGCATCACGTCGATTGCGGAGCGGACCTCTAGGTCTTTCCAATAGGGCAGGTCCCAAAATATAGATTTCTTCTTCCACATGGGTGCGCGTTCGTCAGTGTCATTCGAAACAGGTTGTCCGCCAGGACCCTTTCCAAAGACTAACTTCAAATCCTTGACCATATCATGTACATCAGCACCAGTACAGCGGCGAGGCTTCGTCCGGTGATCCGCCTCACCTTTGAAATGCTCGCCTTTCTTTCTTACGGCATGCCTGCTCGGAAGAAATCGACGATTTCCCAGGTACACATTCTTCTCACAATTAGCCAAATATAATGTCGGTATCGTCCAAACAATGCGTGCATGCGCGGTATCCCTTGTTTGTCTGTCCTGAAAGGTTACTTAGAGCAGGCCAATCATTGATGGTCACGAACAACAACGCCTTTAGGTCAAATTCTTCCCCCATGTGCTCATCCCACGCACGTACACCTGTTCCATTCCACAACTGTAAGAGTTCTTCAACTAATGGCCTTAGGTACACATCAATATCGTTGTCGGGTTGCTTAGGGCCTTGGATGAGCACTGGCATCATAATGAACTTCTGCTTCATGCACAACCAAGGAGGAAGGTTATACAAACATAGAGTCACAGGCCAGGTGCTATGGTTGCTGCTCTGCTCCCCAAAAGGATTAATGCCATCTGCGCTTAGACCAAACCATACATTCCTTGCGTCATCTGCAAAATCCTTCCCGTACTTTCTCTCGATTTTTCTCCACTGTGACCCGTCAGCGGGTACTCTCAACTTTCTGTCTTTCTTACGGTCTTCTCTGTGCCATCGCATCGCCTTGGCATGCTCTTTGTTTTGGAACAAACATTTCAACCGTGGTATTATAGGAGCATACCATATCACCTTGGCAGGAATCTTCTTCTTGGGGTTCTCGCCCTCGACATCACCAGGGTCATCGCGGCTGATCTTATAGCGCAATGCACCGCATATCGGGCAAGCGTTCAAATCCTCGTACTCACCGCGGTAGAGGATGCAATCATTAGGGCATGCATGTATCTTCTCCACCTCTAACCCTAGAGGGCAGACTGCCTTCTTTGCTTCGTACGTACTCTCGGGCAATTCATTGTCCTTTGGAAGCATATTCTTTATCATTACCAGCAACTTTCCAAATACCTTGTCAGATACACCATTCTCTGCCTTCCATTGCAGCAATTCCAGTGTGGTGCCCAGCTTTTTCTTGTCACCTACACAATTCGGGTACAACAATTTTTTGTGATCCTCTAACATGCGCTGCAACTTCTTCTTCTCCAAATCACTTGCGCAGTTTCTCTTTGCATCGGCAATGGCCCGACCTAGATCATCAACGGGATCATCCGATGCCTCTTCTTCAGCTTCTTCCCGCATTGCCGGCTCAGCTTCTTCCCGCATTACCGGCTCAGCTTCTTTCCTCATTGTTGTATCATCGTATTCAGGGAACCCATGGCCAGGATAGCTATCGTCGTCCTCTTCTTCTTCATTGTCTTCCATCATAACTCCTCTTTCTCCGTGCTTGGTCCAAACATTATAGTGGGGCATGAAACCGGACTCAAATAGGTGGACGTGAATGGTTCTTGACGTAGAGTAATTGTGACCATTCTTACAGCCAGCACATGGACAAGGCATAAAACCATCCGCCCGCTTGTTTGCCTCAGCCGCAAGCAGAAAAGTATGCACGCCATTAATGAACTCGGGAGAGCATCGGTCATCGTACATCCGTTACCGGCTCATCTTCAATACACAGCAACGAAAACACCAAATTAATACAATACATAAAGTTCATACAACACTTAAATGCAACAAACAAATAACTCTCTAGCTAAAGAATTTAAATGCAACAACAAATGCGATCAAGATCGCAACTAAGGTAACAATTGATCCAACAGCATAATGATACCAAGCCTCACTATGAATGGCATATTTTCTAATCTTTCTAATCTTCAAGCGCATTTTCTCCATCTTAATCTTGTGATCATCGACGACATCGGCAACATGCAACTCCAATTCCATCTTCTTCCCCTCAATTCTTTTCAATTTTTCTTTCAAATCCTCGTTTTCTCTTTCAACTAAATTTAACCTCCCGACAATAGGGTCGGTTGGAATTTCCGGTTCAACTACCTCCTACATACAAATATCTATGTCAACTTGATGGGCATAATTTGTCATAAACACGAAATGCAACAAATAGTTTTAAAAGAGAATATACCACATCTGAATCATAACCCGGACGAGGGCCGACGGGGACGGATATCAAAACCATGGCACTATGTATAACAAACAACGTATGGGTAAGATAATTATACGAGTAACTATATATCCAAATCACACAAACATCAATTTTTTATATAAAACATTCATGAACAAGATGCTCACCACAAGGTGGTGCCGGCAACGGGACGTTGCGGGTGATCGACAGTGGTTACGACGGAGATTTAGAAGGCACTAAGTAAACCACACCTACATATGCAAACTAAGTGTTATTTTTGACCTCAGATTGCATAAAAATCAAATACTAGCACACACACACACGCACACACACACACACACACACACACACACATATATATATATATATATATATATATATATATAAAATTCCTCCCAAATTACTAAACTCACAAATCAATCACTATATAAAGCATTGCAAGAGCTAATCTAGCACTGAGAGATGAAAGGACAAAGTTGCTAACCTTTGTGATCATTTGAATGGATGGGGGCCTTCAAATCTTGACAAATTTTAGGCAAAATGTGTGATGATCTTGAGAGGAAGTGGGAAAGAACAGAGAGGAGAGGGGAAAGGGGAAGAACAGAGCGAGCTCGGGTGGATGAAGGGTGTATGTAGGACGACCTTTAGTACCGGTTCGTGATACGACCCGGTACTAAAGGTGCCGGAGGGGCCCCGGACTGACAACATCCTGCCACCACTCACTTTAGTACCGGTTCGTGGCACGAACCGGTGCTAAAGGTTCGCCACGAACCAGTACTAATGATGTCCGCCCTCCTAGCCGTTGGAACCGGCACTAATGGACACATTAGTGCCGGCTCAAATTCAAACCGGCACTAATGTGCTTCACATTTGACCCTTTTTCTACTAGTGCATGTTCTCAGGAACAAACATAACTACTCACGAAGCATATTCATGTTCATAATCAGAGGAGTATTAATATGCATATAGGATCTGAACATATGTTCTTCCACCAAATAAACCAACTAGCATCAACTAAAAGGAGTAATTAACACTACTAGCAACCCACATGTACCAATCCCAGACTTGGAGACAAGAATTGGATACAAGAGATGAACTAGGGTTTGAGAGGAGATGATGTTGATGAAGACGTTGATGGAGATTGACCCCCTCCCGATGAGAGGATCGTTGGTGATGATGATGGTGATGATTTCCCCCTCCCGGAGGGAAGTTTCCCCGGCAGAACAGCTCTGCCAGAGCCCTAGATTAGTTCCGCCAAGGTTACGCCTCGTGGCAGCGGAGTCTTGTCCCGAAACCTGGCTTATGATTTTTTTCCTCATCGAAAGACTCCATATAGCATAAGATGGGCATCGGAGGGCCACCAGAGGGGCCACGAGGCAGGGGGCACGCCCAGGGGGGTAGGGCGCGCCCCCACCCTCGTGGGCATGGTGTGGCCCCCCTCTGGAACTTCTTATGCTTAATATTTTTTATATATTCTGAAAATGACTTCCATGAAGTTTCAAGACTTTTGGAGCTGTGCAGAATAGGTCTCTAATATTTGCTCCTTTTCCAGCCCAGAATCCCAGCTGCCGGCATTCTCCCTCTTTATGTAAACCTTGTAAAATAAGAGAGAATAGGCATAAGTATTGTGACATAATGTGTAATAACATCCCATAATGCAATAAATATCGATATAAAAGCATGATGCAAAATGGACGTATCAACTCCCCCAAGCTTAGACCTCGCTTGTCCTCAAGCGAAAGCTGAAATCGAAAAATATGTCCACATGTTTAGAGATAGAGGTGTTGATAAAAATAAAATATGGACGTGAGGGCATCATGATCATTCTTAGAACAACAACTTATATAATTCTTGTCATATGATCTCTTATGCTAGAGTACCAATTCAATCACAATTTCAAGTATGAATCATAAACTTTGTTGAAAACTAACAAACTATAATCTCAGTCATTGGAGCAATTGCAATTTACCATAACATAGGAAAGAGTCAATATAAGAGCTTTTCAGCAAGTCCACATACTCAACTATCATATAGTCTTTCACAATTGCTAACACTATCGCAATACTTATGGGTATGGAGTTTTAATTGGACACAAAGAAAGATAGGGGCTTATAGTTTTGCCTCCCAATGTTTTACCTCAAGGGTAATGTCAACAATAATAGTTCATGAAAACTCACATCCAATTAGCCATATATACTAGGATCTTTCCAACATGTTGTGCTTGCCAAAAGATAAAATGTAAAAAGGAAGGGTGAAGATCACCATGAATCTTATGCAAGGTAGGAGATAAAAGTAAAAGATAGGCCCTTCGCAGAGGGAAGCATAGGTTGTAATGCGCTTTTATGGTTGGATGCACACAATCTCAATGCGAAAGAACGCCACTTTATATTGCCACTTGTGATATGGACCTTTATTATGCAGTCCGTCGCTTTTATTTCTTCCGTATCACATGATCGTATAAAGCTTATTTTCTCCCACACTAATAAGTCATACATATTTAGAGGGCAATTTATATTGCTTGCACCGATGACAACTTACTTGAGGGATCTTACTCAATCCATAGGTAGGTATGGTGGACTCTCATGGCAAAACTGGTTTAAGGGTGTTTGGAAGCACAAGCAGTATCTCTACTTGGTGCAAAGAAATTGGCTAGCATGAGAGGGAAAGGCAAGCTCAACATGTTGGATGATCCATGACAATATAATTTATCTCAGATGTAAGAAAACATAACCCATTACGTTGTCTTCCTTGTCCAACATCAACTCTTAGCATGTCATACTTTAATGAGTGCTCACAATCATAAAAGGTGTCCAAGATAGTATATTTATATGTGAACCTCTCTTTCTTTATTACTTCCTATTAATTGCAACGATGACCAAAACTATGTTTCTCAACCCTCAACAACTTTTATTCATCATACTCTTTATATGTGAAGTCATTACTCTCCATAAGATCCATATGATCTATTTGTTTCTTTTTATTTCTTCTCTTTTTGTTTTTATTCCCTCAAGATCATGGAAAAATAGTCAAGCCCTTGACTCAACACTAATCTTTATTATATATAGCTCACGGACTCGATTACATAGAAGGATCATAAAGAAAAACTCACACTAGATCATACTAAAAACTTTTATTCTACTAGATCAAAATGTTATCAAAAGGATCGAACTAAGAAAAACGGTAAAGATAAAAGTGATGATGATACGATACCGGGGCACTCCCCCAAGCTTGGCAGTTGCCAAGGGGAGTGCCCATACCCATGTGATTATATCTCTTTTGCCGGTGAAGGAGTTGATGGTTTTGTTGATGGCGTAGGCATGTCGTCCCTCTTCCAAGGCATAGGATCACCATCATAGAAGGATGATCGAGTCTCCCGAAACTCAAATCTACAGCCAAACTCATCCTCTTGAATCTATATTCATACTCACAGTTTTGATTTTGCAGGTCATAGATCTGGGCTTGGAGGTGCTCGATTTTCTCATGAAGCTTGAAGATGGCCTCCCCAATGTCCTTGACGTCTAGCTTGTGGTTGTTGGTGAACTCCATGATCATAATGTGATTGGAATCGAGTCCACGCTCCACCATCTCCTGACACTTGAAAACTTGTTGCTCCAACGCCTCGAGCCTTGCCTCCATGCTTCCGGTCTTCCTTGGTCCCTCAACATCGCGGATGTGCAACAACCCCTCACGCATCTCAATGGTTTGAGAGTGTTGCAGCACTTCTGCGAGGTAGGGGTTGATGACCTTCTCAAAGAACTGGTCCTTGGGGGCACTTGAGGACGACATGACGACCTAGATCTGTCAGACAAACAGCCAGAAACAAAGACAAGAGATATTTGCGTGATACATGAGTCAAAACCTCCGGGAGATTATATAATGAATTTTTACCGACCAAAATACGTAACGTGCAAGAAAATGGAGTCCGGAGAGCACACGAGGTGCCCATGAGGCAGGTGAGCGCGCCCAAGGGGTAGGGCGCGCCCTCCACCCTCGTAGAGCCCTCGTGTCCTTCCCGGACTGCTTCTTATTTTTTTGTTTTTCTAAATATTCCAAAACGGAGAAAAATTGCCATTAGAACTGTTTTGGAGTCGGTTTACTTACCGTACCACATAACTATTCCTTTTCGGAGTCTGAAAAGTTCCGGAAAGTGTCCCTTATGTATTCCTCCAGGGTTACGGTTTCAATAACATTGGTTTCAACATTTATAGAATTACCTGAGATATAATGTTTAATTCTTTGACCGTTCACCACCTTCGGATTTGTGCCTTCGGAGTTGTTGATTTTTATGGCACCGGAACGACAGACCTCCTCCATAACGTAAGGACCTTCCCATTTAGAGAGAAGTTTTCCTGCAAAAAATCTTAAACGAGAGTTGTATAGCAATACATAATCACCTACATTAAACTCATGCTTTTGTATTCTTTTGTCATGCCATCTTTTAACCTTTTCTTTAAATAATTTGGCATTCTCATAGGCTTGGGTTCTCCATTCATCAAGTGAGCTAATGTCAAATAACCTCTTCTCACCGGCAAGTTTGAAGTTTGAAATCATAATTGAGCTCTTTAATAGCCCAATAAGCCTTATGTTCTAGTTCGAGAGGTAAGTGACATGCTTTTCCATAAACCATTTTACATGGAGACATACCCATAGGATTTTTATATGCAGTTCTATAGGCCCATAATGCATCATCAAGTTTCTTGGACCAATTCTTTCTAGATCTATTAACAGTCTTTTGCAAAATTAATTTGAGTTCTCTATTGCTCAATTCTACTTGACCACTAGACTGTGGGTGATAAGGAGATGCAATTCTATGATTAACATCATATTTAGCAAGCATTTTACGGAAAGCACCATGAATAAAATGTGAACCACCATCAGTCATTAAATATCCAGGGACTCCAAACCTTGGAAAAATAACTTCTTTAAGCATCTTAATAGAGGTGTTATGATCATCACTACTAGTTGGAATAGCTTCTACCCACTTGGTAACGTAATCAACGGCAACTAAAATATGTGTGTATCCATTGGAGGCAGGAAAAGGTCCCACATAATCAAAGCCCCAAACATCAAATGGTTCAATAACAAGTGAATAATTCACAGGCATTTCTTGGCGTCTACTAATATTACCAATTCTTTGACATTCATCACAAGATACAACAAACTTACGGGCATCCTTGAAGAGAGTAGGCCAATAAAAACCGGATTGCAATACCTTATGTGCAGTTCTATCTCCAGCGTGGTGTTCTCCATAAGCTTCAGAGTGACACTTGCGTAGGATGTGTTCCTGTTCATGCTCAGGTACACAACGTCTAATAACACCATCTACTGCTTCTTTATAAAGATGTGGGTCATCCCAAAATTAATGTCTCAAATCATAGAAAAACTTTTTCTTTTGCTGGTATGTGAAACTAGGTGGTATAAATTTAGCAACAATATAATTAGCATAATCAACATACCATGGAGCAGCATGAGAAGCATTTATGACATTTAATTTTTCATCAGGAAAGCTGTCATCAATAGGTAGCACTACAAAAAAAACACTTCCGTGATGATACGTGTTTGTCACAGTAGGTCGCGTTTTTTGTCATGCATGTACATCCATGATGATTTTATGACAGAATCAAGATAGTCATACCTGTGCTGTCGTAGAAGTGTTCCATGACATTACCAAAATTATCATCACGAAAGTGTCCACTTCCATGAAGATAAATCACGCGTCATAGAAGTGCTTTCGTCAAGGGTGACCGACACGTGGCATCCACCGTAACGGAACACCATTAAGCTATCGGGTCGGGTTTTGGATCCGATAACCCGTTAACAGCCCCGACCAATGGGAAATTTCTATGTGTAAAATTCTTATTGGCCGGACGAAACACGTGTCAGCTCATCAGTGGGTCAGATAGGCGCCTATGATATGTCGACACGTGCCACGGCCCACCACTGGCCCATTTAGCTTACAAAGCCCACCCGTTTGACTTGGTCAAAAGTTAACGGGCTGGCCCATGAAAATCCTGTTAACGGTCTCTTCGCAAATAGCCCATTTTACGGCCCATTAACTCACGGCCCGTTAGGCCCTAAAGGAAATCGGCCCAACAACGTCATGTGGGCCGTCGAATATAACACCAGCCCATTTCACTTTCGGCCCATGTATGGCCCACGACGTCTTTCGGCCCATATGAGGCCTTCGTATCTTTCGGCCCTTTATAGGCCCACGGTGACTCTAGCCCATAATGAACAATAATTTTCTTTATACCCGTTAACGACCCGTGATTTACATGGGCCATTTCCAGCCCGTGTTAGCTTTCGGCCTATTGACGGCCCATACGTTCTTGGGCTCCTTTTCGGCCCTCAATTACTTCCGGCCCGTTACTGGCCTGTTCCCCTAATGGGCCAAATTTGGCCCATGGCAAAAGTCGGCCCGTTACTGGCCTGTTCCCCTAATGGGCCAAATTCGGCCCTGGCAAGAGTCGGCCCGTTACTGGCCTGTTACGCTAATGGGCCAAATTCGGCCCATGGCAAGAGTCGGCACGTTTCTGG
The DNA here is from genome assembly GCF_018294505.1 of Triticum aestivum. NCBI lineage: Eukaryota > Viridiplantae > Streptophyta > Magnoliopsida > Poales > Poaceae > Triticum > Triticum aestivum. Next base: position 46,629,326 of record NC_057800.1, read on the forward strand.
CCTATTAACCCATTGTGCCGTTTCCAGCCCGTCCTATATTCTGGCCCATTAACGACCCGTTATGCCTGTGACAGAATTAAGCCTTTGCTATCCTACGGCATGTTAACGGCCTGTTACCGTGCTAGGCCGATACCAATTACGCCCGATTACGGCCCATGTAGACCCATTTATCCGACGGCCCGGGGCCCACCGATTGCATGCCCATTTATCGAGGGCCCATAGGAGACCCATGGATCCTACGGCCCGTATATGGCCCATGGTAGTTGCGGCCACTAGCAAACCAGGGAAAAAGAAGACTAGGAAATAAATAAGGCCGAAACTAACGCTAGGCTATTAAGGCGATTGCACAAATTACATCCACTCGGCATCAAAGATCGCCACCAGTGCAAATATAGGGAACACCCTACACTATACAAAAATGGCTTGCTGTTTTCTTCAGCCGGTGGCTGCACGTTAAGAATAAATTTTGTATCGCACCAAAACAAATTACAACTATATAACAAAAGGAAGGTTGGCATAAAACTTAACAGTCTAGCAGATAAATGCACCACCAGAAGTTCAGAAGCTCAGTTCATTTGACCTGACTGTTACGTTTTCATACTGTATTGTCCGATGGAGCACCATAACCCTCGCCTTCATTTCCCCTAGGCTCCTGAACAACATAGCAAATGTCTATAGTCTGGTTTCAAAACCATGCATATCTTGACGACATTGAGCAATGTTTCTCCTTGTTTCACAAAGGGTCTCTGTTAGGGAATGGACTTGTGTCTGGAGCGCAGATACAACATTGCTTTGAGCTTGCATATCTTGATTATGAGGCAGTTTGGACGATATTGCCTTAACAACCAACCCAGTATTACGCAGGAACGTGGTTTTGGCACTGTTAGTGGACATGTACTGACCCACTGCAGCAAGAGCTGACATTGCGGTTATAGTTGCCTCGCCACCTTCAGAAGGTGGGGGTTCCACCATTTTTTCCATAGCTCGCTGAAAAGTTGAGGTTTTACATTAGTAGTACCAGAACAAAAGATATTAAGGAGGCAGCAAAACCAAACAAAATAGCTTTGGTCTATATACATAACTTATTCTGGTGAACCCATGTAAAATATTAGTTGTATTTTATTGCAAAGTACAAAATAAAACTAGGTTCCAAACATATGACCATGTACCATCGCTAATGTATTGTCTATTTCTTCACATTGTATTGAGGGCTAAGGATAAAGAGACAAAGTTTATAATACGGTAAGCATAATATGACATCATTCATATCACAAAACAACTGAGAACAGACAAACAGGCAATTGTAACATTGTGTGGGCAAGTCCAGCACGGAACTAGATTACGGGTCAAGATCAAAGGAACATCACTCCTCTCTTTTAAACCTTGTAAGGTGCAATGATACGCTAAGACAATTGTGTATAAAATTGAAAAGAGTAATAGGCATTGGCTGCAAACCATGCAGTTCAAGGCACAAGTCAGAGTAAGTAGTAGTTAAAAGGCATGAGGATTAAGGACTTACAACAGCGACTTTGACTGGTGTAGTCATGCCCTTCTTCTTGTTGGTGTGACAATCCTTGAAGATTTCCACAGCATTTGGTTCAGGTACTTTTTGGTCCTTGCGGGCTTTCCTATGCATTTCAAACAAGTCAATATAGATCTGATAATATGGTACAACGAAAAGAGTGAAACAACAGCTAATTATAAGAGCCTCGCAGTGTGCAATATAGCTACGAGATCCTGTCGTCTGTTGGAATTTCACTTTCATACGGTTGGCCTTGTTCTTTGAACAGTTCACCTACAAGAAGATAGATTTGTGTGGCACATGCGTAAATAGGACTTCAACATGTGATCTGATCACATATATAAAATGTACATGATACTTCGGATCAGACCAGTGTTTAACAAGGCCCCTCCAGTCCTCATCCGATATATTTTCCACTGGAGATGTTTGGGAAAGTTCACTGTTAGCCTTGCCTTCAAAGTGAGTTTTCCTCAAGTTATACCGATACTGTCACAGAGCAGACTTGAAAACATGGGTGCAAGCTCGTCTGGTTGCATCATCTTGGCTATCCAACTTGAACCTCATCTATTGAAAATTATGGGGGTCTCATTATCAGCAACCTAGAAAGTATGGGACATAGCAAGACGATATTACTAGTTTCCAAACATAACCATACTTACAGATAAATGGTCGAGGAAGGTGTTGAACTAGGTTTCGTCTTTGTCATTCCTGTACTAAATCCATGTTGGGAGGATACGTACATGACACCTAATGGCAACCGCTGCCTCTGATACTAACTTGGCTGACTCTGTAGCATCACATGGCCTTTTTAAACCTACCTCAAAACAGATCTCCATTCTTCCTCCTCCAGATTTAGTTAACCTATCAAGCATTATCCCTGATGTTTGTTTCCTCTTGCGCCTAGGTGCTAGTCCAACAACAAACATAGGAAGTGTTAGTGTACATCAAACTGTGAGACTACATATAAAGAAGCATGCAACTGTAACTTGACTCTAGCAACTACCTTCTTGCTGTTGAAGCTCACAAGGTTCATCTGATATTGCCAACTCGTCTTGTGTCAAGAGTGCTTGGGAAGTAGTGTCAGGTGGCAAGGGAGCTTGGGAACACGCTGATAGCTCAGTTGACGCACGAGTAAGTCGTGCAACTGGTAGTACTGTGGTAGGTGTTGCAAGAACTAGGGTTGTCTCTGCTTGTTTGGTGGCAGCTATTTGTTTCTGTTTGGATTTTTTTGCAACTCGTGTAGCATGGGATGCCGTGTTTGTAGAATTTTCCGCTGGACTTTGACCTTCTATTGCACCATCAGTACCAGCAGAATCTGCAGGATTCATCCACTTCTCATTCCCTGCCATTCTGTGTTTCTTACTCTTTCTCTGTGCCATGTTAAGTCAAGCCGACAAGAAAAACGAATAACAATTTAGTTCTTCAGAACAAATTGATGCATGATGCAGACGAACTGAACTTTGATGTTAGACAACCACATGATAGGAGGATGTAATATGTATGAAAAACATGACGGAAGAGATAACCAGAACTATGATGTGTAAACTAAGAAGAAGACATTTCACCAAATTAGAAGCAATGCAATGGAAGGTAGACACCATATGAAAGATGCTACAAATATCGCTCTGCCAAGTTAACAGTGTCTCATCATAAATGGCGTTTAAACAAATGTGAAGCAGTACAAGAAATAAATCATATGCAAGATGCAAATAACATCACACTACCATGTTAGAGGTCTCTCATCATTAGTGCCATTGTATATTCACAACATTGCATATCCACAGCTTATGATGTGTAAACTAAGGAGAAGGCATTTCAACAAATTAGAAGCAATGAAAGCTAGACACCATATGAAAGATGCAACGAATATCACTCTACCAAGTTAAAACTATCTCGTCATAAGTGCCATTTCAACATATTAGTAGTACAAGCTAGAAAATAATGTGAGATGTAACCTATATCACACTCCGAAGTCAAACATGTTGTCACACCCTAGCTAGTTCAAGCATTAGAGTGTGCATCATGTTTAATTTCCTTTTAAATTTTAAATGGGGATGACAGAACCCCCAGCACCCCCCTGGAACAACTAGGGTTTACTAAAAACTTTTTCAATGAACCTGAAATGCCCTTCTAAAAAGCCCACCCTTTTTGTTTTGGGTTAAAACCTTTGACAAAAATGGTGCACATTTTTCTAGGACATCAAAGGTCATTGGATTAATCCTTATGGTATTTGCATTTGGGCATTTAAATGCTATAAAATATTTTAAATGCTCAAATAATCATAAACTAAAATGTGTGCCGTTGGATATATTCTAAGCAATGGCCATGATTAATTTTATGATTTTTGGTAATGCCCTGGCATTTTTAATAAAGCCCTGAAGTTGCAGAAATAATAAATAAATAGAAAAACAGGAAAAGAGAGAGAGAGAGAGAGAGAGAGAGAGAGAGAGAGAGAGAAACTTACCTGGCGCAGCCCACCAGCCCACCTGGCTCGGCCCAGTCCACTGGCTCATACCAGTCGTCCCCCTCCTCTCGCTAGGAGGACGAGGAGCGCGTGGCCGGCGCCCGTGGCCACACGCTGGCCACCTCCTGCTTCCGCCGACGCCCTGGAGGCATCCACGAGTGCCACGCCGACCCCCACGTCTCCCTCACTTTCTTCCCACTCTCCTCGTGGCCTCTCCCCCTCTCTGTCTCTCTCCCCATCTTCCTGCCGAGCGCAGCCGTCGCCGCCGACAAGCTTCACCGCAGCCACTGCCGTCCATTCGTTGCCCCGTCATGCCAGGAAGCTCCGCCGTCGTCGACTACATCAAGTAGGCCGAGCCCTGAGCGCTCGCTTGCTCCGGAGACGCTGCACCGAGCTCGTCCTCAACTCCGGCCACCGGAGATCCCCTCCGCCGCCCCGCTCGCTCTAGCCCTTCCCCGAGCTCGCCGTTCGCTCCCCTGCAACCGCTGTGAGCTCCGCCACCATTTCCCCCTCTCCCCGCGCTCGTCCGCGTCCTCTAACCACCTCTGCCATCGAAGCCGAAGCTCGCCGCCACCACCGCACATCGCCGTCGTGGCCACAGCCACGTTGGGACGCCACCGAGCACGCCTTCGTCTTCCACGCACTCGCAGGAGCCCGTAGCACCCTCGCACGCCCCTCGCCGTGCCCCCTAGTGACTAGCTCGACCTCACCCGAGCTCCGGCCGCTGCCAAACTCGTCGCCGACGACGTTTCCGGCCACCCCAGCTCCACCCACTGCCACCACTCGACGCGGCTTCCTCCCCGCATCACGTAGATAGTCTCCGCCGCCCTTTTGGTCACCAGAGTGCAAATCCCGCACTGCTCCGCCGCGTTTGGCCTCGCCGGCGGCTAGACGCCGGCGAGTTTGACTCTGTTTGACCCTGTGTGGGCCCAGGTTGGCCCCCCTGAGTCTATGACAGGTGGGGCCGGTCTGCTAACTAGTTTAGGATTAGTCTTAACTAATTTTAATTAGTTTAGACACTGAAATGTGGGCCCAGGCCCCACTGACAGCTAATTAGTGTTAATTTAATTCTGATAATTAGCTGAGTCACTGACAGACAGGGCCCACCAGTCAGGTTTGACCTGGCCGACCCAGTTGACCGCTGACATCACACCTATGTCATGCTGGCGCATTAACTCAATTACTGGAATTATTCTTATATAGGAAATTCCAGAAAATATCCAAAACTTCTAAAAATCATAGAAAATCAACCATAGCTCCAAATGCAAGGATTTATATATGAAAAATGATCAGAAAAATTCAATCAATCCATCTGTAATGGTTTCATGCATGACAAAACAAGTTAACCTTGCTGTTTAATGAGCTAATATTTGAATCTTTGATTCAAATGAGTTCATCCCCTTCTATTTTAGCTTGCATTAGGCCAAGACACTTTCATCTTGCCATGTCATAGCATGCATCATATTGTTGCATATTGCCATGTTATGATTATGTTCGGTGTGATTTTTGTGGTTGGTTCTGCCTCCGAGGATAACCCCGAGTATCCGTCTAAAGGGTAGTACCCTACGACCACTACAACAGGTAAGCAACCCATTGATCATTCCGATAGAAACCCATGTTCTCGCTTCTGCTCTTGTTTACTGCATTAAGACAACGCGATTCAAACTGCTGTGTGCTATGGTAGTTGAACCCTTATCCTCTGCATGACCTGTCATTGCCACAGTAACTAGATGAAACTCACTAGCATGTGTTGGAGTTGATTGGGCCATGTATGTGATTCCTACCTTGCTATGCCTGCTATGCTTAGAGTTGTGTCAGGTTTGGTTCATCTAGGTGATGGGCCAGAGTGATATGATTATGTCGGTAATGTGAGGGATGTGTTGAACATGTTTTGGTAAAGGTATCGATGAGAGGCCATGTAGGAGTACATGGTGGGTTGTTTCATTGAGGCCGTCCATAAGAACTGAGATCTGTATGCATGATTTAAGATTCAGTTACTACCACACATTGGGCCCTGAAATATGACCCCGCTCGACTTACTGACCCAGCTCGTCCTCTGTCCAGGAGTTGCAACTAGTTTCTGGTGTTTGTAGGTTATGTGTTGGCGGCCGTGCATAGCGCTGACCCTAGGGGTGGGCTATGATGCGGTAGATACACCGTGGCACGATGTACCGAGTCGCCTGTTTGGTGTCCCGGGAACCCTGCACACATCGTTTGGGGCCGTTGAGGACACCCCGACCGGTTTTCCTTGCGGATGGAACCTGAATAGGCGATAAACCTGGACTAGAGACTTGTGAGGTTAGTCAGGTCGTGGTCTACACCCACGTCAGTTTTCGCTTGAAGTCTGCGGAGCACATGTTGTGTGCAGACGCTAAGTGGTGGAAACATGTGTGACGAAGTACACCCCTGCAGGGTATAAAACTATTCGAATAGCCGCGTCCGCGGTAAAGGACTACTTGGTTGCCTATACAGTTCATAGACAAGTTAATGGTTACTACTAAAAGACTCAAGATAAGTGTGAGTACCGAGGATGGCCCTCTCGTAGGATGACGAGAGAGGATCCCCGGTGGAGTATTGTGTTGGTGAGTAGTGGACTCATGTGCGAAAACTATTTTACTAGTGGAGTTCCGTAGGATAGCTTAGCCAAGAGTCAAAGCTGGCTTGCTGCAATAACCCCACCACCTTCTTGAGAATGAGCATGTATAGTAGGTTCTGTTGTTAGACTTGCTGAGTGCCTTTGTACTCATGTTTGCTTAATTACTGTTTTCAGACAACAACACCGCCCCCTCCGATGGTTTCTACGTAGACCTTGACGTCGACGAGTGACTAGCCACCCAGGTGGTGACACTACTAGGGAAAAGCCTATACACAGAATTTTACCAGTAGCGCTGTACAAAATCAAGCGCTGCTGCTACTTAGTAGCAGCGCGCGTAAATAAACCGCGCTACTGCTATGACTTTAGCAGTAGCGCGTACTAGCGAAAAGCGCTGCTGCTACGTTTGAACTGGGCGCACATGGCTAGCCCAACCTAGCAGTAGCGCGTATAATGGCCCAACGTTACTGCTAATCTCCTTAGCTGCAGCGTGCTTATGTGTAAAGCGCTGCTGCTAACGGAAATAAAATAAAGTGAAAAACAAGTAGAAAAGTAAATGAAAATGAAAGAAATAGAAAAAGAAGAAAGGGAAAAAATAAAATGTAAAGAAAAATAAAAGAAAAAAGGGAAAAAAGGAGAAAGGAATAGCAGTAGCGGGTTTCAGTAAACGCGCTATAGCTAACGTAGCTATAGCGCGTTTTCGGAAACGCGCTACCATTACGTTTCACTTAAATAGCGGTTTCCCCCCACCCCGCCCCCGGCCACCAATTCTTCCCCAAATCGTCCCTCGCCCTCGCCGCCGTCTCCTCACAGCCGCCGCCCAAGGCCGCCCTCAGCCTCACCGCTGCCGCCCGAGGCCGCCCTCAGCCTCACCACCGCCACCCGAGGCCGCCCTCAGCCTCACCGCCATCGCCCGAGGCCGCCCTCAGCCTCACAGCCGCCGCCCAAGGCCGCCCTCCACATCACCGTTGGCGCCCTCCACCTCACCGTCGCCCGAGCCCGCCCAGGACCGCCGTTGCCCATGCCCGAGCCCGCCCTCTCCGCCCCTGCCTCCGTCACCGAGCACCTCCCCGCCACCGTCTCTCCCCTCTCTGTAAGTCCCCCACCCCTCCCCCTCACTCATCTCTCTCTGTATTTTAGAGAAAAAATTAGATGTTTTTCAGTTAGGGCACTAGAGTTTTGCTAGGTTAATTAGGTTAGTAGTGCTGCTAGTAGTATTGGTACAGTAGGTTAATTAGGTGATGTTAAATGAATAACCTAAATGAATGAAATTAGTAGTTAACTGCATTTTTTCCTTTCATTATTATAGAGCACTAAAGTTAACTGAATTTTGTTCTATTAGTAGTTAAATGAATTTTCTTCTACACTGTTTGCACATGTGGTTGCTCGTATATATTTGGACACTGTTTGCAGGGAATGATGCTTAGTGGCCTATGTTTTGCCGGAATGTTGATTCATTTCTTTTCCAGAAAATTTCAGGTTCTCGATTTGTCCACTTTTTAGCAAAGCTCATGCCGAAATTTTTCGTGAATTTCGGCATGACTTGTGCTACAAACTAGGACATATCGAGTGCCCGTGATTTGCTGCACCAGGAAGGAGTCAACATTCCTGCAAAACAATAGGCCTTTTTATGTCATTATTCATTTTATTAGGTCTAGAATTAATTGACTAGATTTAATCATAGGAAACATGGCTAGCAACGGTGAAGGACAGGGTTCTGGTGATTGCGACGACGCCTACCGGGCGGCAGACGAATTTTTTAGCCTTACCGATGATCAACCGATGTTATTGCTGGGCCCACCGGTGGCATCGGGGACTGAGACCGACACGCAGACCGGTGCTGAGACTGAGACCGGCGCTCAGACTCAGACCAGCATCGAGACCGGCGCTGAGACTGAGACCGGCGCTGCCTCGGGGAGCGGAGCCGGTGTAGAACCGAAAGCAAAGAGGCAACGGGTTCCTAACAAATTCAGGATTACTAGAGTGGTGGTCACGGAGGTGGAGGACGACAATTTTGAGCCAACGGTGCCCGAGGAAGCGCGTCGATGCTACGGCAATCAAATAGGCTGCATCGTACGAACAACCGCCACCATCAACGATGAGAAACTATAGAAGATAGAAAATATGAGGAGCTCCCCCTTAAAGAAGTTCCACCAGATATTCTTGTTCCTGGGCCGGAATGAGAAGGACTATAAAGATCCAGATGAGGACCCGGCAATGAAGAAGATAAACAAACACGCCATGACCAAGTTTAGCGACGCGTTGGCCGCCTGGAAAAATCGAGTGAAAGCAAGGATCATCGACAAGAAGGAACCCCACTCCGAGATTGTAAAGGATAATCCGTCAATCACGGAAGAGCAATTTCAAATATTCAAGGAGGTTTCGAGGCCGAAGATGCCAAAAAAAAGTCTAATTACATGAAGGGGCTTCAAGAGAGGAACATTGGGAGCCACCACCTCGAAAGCCGTGGTTACGGCGGAAAGAGGTCCAAATGGGCCAAGGAGGACGCGGAAGCTGCGAGTCTGGGCATCCCAGACCCCTTGGCGGAGTTCACCGTCCCACAGGAGCATGACGTCCTCAGGGCCCGGCACCGTTGGGACCCAGTGAAAAAGGTTTACGAGACAACACCGGTCATTACGGAGTTCATGAGACTGCTGGTAATTTTAGTTTCTGATCAATTCGACTGCACACGTTAGTCATATTTGTAAACGATCATTGTGCCTTTTGCAGAGAGAGCAGCACAGGATTGCGGCCGAAAGCGACTCGCTGTCTGAGGCATTGGCGAGGCCCAAGTGGGACACTCCATTCAACCGGGTGTTGAACGTATTGAAACAACAACCGGTGGATACTCGACCGTCGTATGGACGCGTGCATGGTGTCGGAGAAGGCGCCACGTGGAAGAAGTACTACCGTGAGACCACAGAGGAGAGAAAGGAAAGACGGAGGTTAAATGAAGAAAACATCGACAAGAGGGTTGAGATTGCGGTTGAGAAGAAATCAACTGAGACAGTCGCAACAGCGGTAGCTGCCGCAAAATAGGTGGCTTTAGATATTTCTACTACCTTGGTTCCGGCCGTTTTCAATTGGACCAGGCAAAATCCAAAAAAAGATGCAGCGGACTTTCCCCTTGCTGACTTCTTGGCGGGGAGCAGCTCGACTAGCATTGCACCAGCACCTGCAGCTACACCTGCTCCCGCACCGGCTCCCGCACCGGACGTGCTAGGCGGTGCTTCGTCTTTGGCTGAGCTCGACACCCTCATGGTATCTGTCACACCGGCCCCCTTCAATATAAATGTATAATCTCCTGTTTTCGTTGCCTTTCAGATGTCTCACGTCGCAGACTTTTCTTTGCAGGCCGACGAAACCCCGTGCACCATATTGTACACCATCGGCGACCAGAAGGTGGATGTGGGGAAGGTGACGATAATGGAGCCGAAGGAACCATTGTTCCACAGCCGGCCGATCCCCCCGAACGTCTTCAAGGTTTCCGTGGCCAGTGTCAAACCGGGCCACGAGAATTTGCCTCCTCTAGTACTACTGGGGGATGACGACGAGACACCGTGGCGGCTTGGTGATTGTTGCAATGCTGGGTGGGTCCTGTTGTGGCCAAAGAGTCTGCTTCGTCTAGAGGCGGCCGGGAGCACACCCACGAGCACGCAGCCTCAGTAAGGTATGAACATCAACACCCCACCTACCCAATTATCGTCGGGTGTCGGGTTGGGTGATAGCGGACGGGGTAAGGAGGAGGCTCCATTAGTCGCTGATGACGTCTCCATGGATGAGGATGAGGCCGACGATGGCGCTGCATAACAGTATGTCTATACTGGCGCCTCCTCAGGGTTTGAGCGTCATGAGTCGGTGCCTGAATTGCCGTCTCGACATATTATGGACGACCTTCCGGTAGTAAAGAAGTTTAGGAAGAGAGCGAGGAAAGGCAAAAAAGCTGTTTCTATGATCCAGCTGCCTCAGCAGCCTCGGCTTCAGGACCGTATAGATATCCCCGGTGCGGATAAATGGCATATCCCCGGTCAACCAATCCTACCCGCAACAGCGCTACAGGCCAGATTCGGCGATCTAAAGAGACTTCATGATGATGTGCTGCGGGTAGAGAAAGACCTCATCGCCTCAAAAGATCCAGGATACCACTCTACGCGGTTAACGTTCCGCGGCAAATGTCGTACATCGACAGCTTCCCCGCGGATAAGTTCTTCCTCCGATTCGATTACATATTCGACATGTTTCACGTGAAGAAGCTGGATTTTATGTTTGTCCGCCTTTATGCCTTGCACATGAACTACATCATCGGGGTTGAGCAGATATCTCATATCTGTGTCGCTGACCCGTACTACATGCACGAGGGCTTCTTGGGAGTCTGCGCAAATCACCGTGAATACGCGAGGGATTACATCGTCAGTTTCATGCTCACAAATAAGGACAAGGGGGCGATTCTCGTGCCTTATCATCCCGTGTAAGTCATCTGCGCTGCTATCCTTCCTTCGATTTCAATCATTCATTTGCACGGTGGAGGCTAATTAATTTGAGGACTTATTTTGCGCAGCGGTGGGCGCGCCGTCCTCATCATCCTCTACCCCCGATTCTCCCACGCTCTTTACTTGGACACGTCGAAGAAAATTCACAAAAAGGATTACACCCACATCAAGGATGTTCTCGACAGTGCTATGTATCACTACCAATCACTGGGTGGAGAGGTCAGGGACAAGAAGATGAGGGGCAGCAGGGTCGCCTTCGGCCATAAGAGCAACTTCTGCTGCATCCAGCAACCGGACGATTCTCTTAATGATGGATTCTATGTCCTACACCACATGCTGGAGTACAGACGGGATCACCAGAACCTTTGCATGGCACCTTCTTCTGGCGATGCCCATATTCTGCAATGGGCAAAGGACATAGGAGATATCGAGGACCATCGACTTCGAGCTGAGTTCTATAACATCCAGCGCGAACTTGCCCAAATCATCATGAAGGAGGTCGTCGGAAAAACAGGGATGTTCTACGGAGAAGGACAAATGTCGCGGGAAGACGTCCGAACATGGATAGCCTCTCAGCGTCTCGACCTGAAGCCTTTCACTAGGCTCGGGGACTATCTCCCTGACTTGGATGTATGGAACGACATGTTGGAGTGATTGTCGATATATGACAATGTGTCCATTTAATCCATACTTTCTGTATGACAAAACTTTGAGTTATGCATGGTGAAACTTTATTTGTGATGTAATTAAACCATCCTCCTCCTCGACTAGCGAAAATCACTCTAGTTAGGGCATTTTGGGGTACGATGAACTTTGTTATTTATGCTTATGATATGTTGTTTTTATTTTTGCCAAGTCTGTCTCTTTCTGTTGCTCAACTATATATGTTGCATATCATCGACTCATGTGATGATGCAGGTGCATAGATCATAGATGGCGAAGAAGTGCTATGCCAGGAGTATATATACGACAAGTGGCCGGAGTGTCAGGCCCTTCCGGTTTCCGAGCGACAGGCAGTAGTTAGTTTAGAGGTTCACGCTAATGCGAAAGAGGGATACGAACTCATGTTCTCAAAGTGATAGCTCTTCTCGCGTATATCATTGTTTAAATGGATGACGATGTATTTGCATATCATTCGAGACTTGTATCGCTATTTTCGAGATGATGATGAGAGACCACTTTGTGTTGGATGATGATTATGATGATGACATGATTTGATGAGACTAATTGTATGTATATGCTATGATTACATTTGTATGTGTATGATATGCTAAAGATTGTTGTATAAAGCCTATTCAAATACAAAACAAATACAAAACAAATATGCAGGAAAAAAAACTAATAAATAAACTAGTAGTAGTGAGGGGGGAAATTTAGCAGTAGCGCCGCATTGTCAGTAGCGCGTCCCAACAAACAGCGCTGCAGATAATATCAGTAGCGCCCTTTCCCAAAGAGTGCTACATCTATTCATGTATAGCAGTAGCGTGGGACAACCGGCGCTACTGCTATACGTTAGCTGTAGCGCCTTATTAGTAGCGCCGGTGCCCGTGCTACTGAGAGGCTCAAAACCCTCACTGCCGGTAGGCTTTTCCCTAGTAGTGTGATCCTGGCCATGGAGGGCCCTATGTAGATAGATAGGCTTCGAGAAGCCTTCTTTCTTTCTAGTGTCTGTACTCAGACTAGTTGCTTCCGCTTGTGCTTATATGATTGTATGACTTGAGTGTTGGGTCATGTGACCCCTATCTGTATGAACATGTTATGTATGGCTCTCTGGAGCCTTTAAATAAAGTACTTGAGTTGTAGAGTTTTGTTGTGATGCCATGTTGTATGTACTCATATCGGGCATATTGTGTGTATGATTGAAATGCTTGGTATGAGTGGGATCCGACAATCTAGTTGTTTATCCTTGGCAGCCTTTCTTATGGGGAAATGTAGTCTAGTGTTCCTCGAGCCATAGTAGTCCGCTACAGGCTGGTTCACCGGAGTCCTGCTAGCCCAGCACTACTGCTCAGGACACTTGACTGGCCGGCATGTGTTTCATGTCGTTCCTATGTCTGTCCCTTCAGGGAAATGTCACGTGGTGACATCCGGAGTCCTGCCTAGCCTGCTACAGCCTGGGTTCCCCGGAGTCCTGTTAGCCCAGTGCTACAGCCTGGAATCACTCGCTGATGACCGACATGCTCGATGTGATTCATGTATGCCTGTCTCCATAGGTCTATGCCGCTTTGGGTTCACGACTAGCCATGTCGGCCTAGGTTCTCTGTCATATGGATGCTAGCGACACTATCATATACATGAGCCAAAAGGCACAAACGGTCCTAGGCCATGGTAAGGCGACACCCGTGGGATACCATGCGTGAGGCCGCAAAGTGATATGAGGTGTTACCGGCTAGATCGATGTGGCTTGGAATCGGGGTCCTGACAGCGTTGGCATCAGAGCCGGACTGCCTGTAGGTTCGTTGAGCCAAACTGGTCGATGTTGAGTCTAGAAATGCTTTAGTTATATGTAGGGGAATTGATTGTGTGAGGGAACGTAAGGCTCTTTTACTCCTTTACCTTATGCCCTCTGATCTGAGTCATTCTCTTCTCATTCAACATGGGTTAAGGACTAGGCTCTCTTCTTCTATCAGGTTCACGTGTTACTAATCCGTAGTAGCTTATAGGATTGTTGTTACAAGCCTCAGTACAGTTTCTACTACTTTTAGTATGTTGCCAGTTGAATCAGAACCTTGATATGATGTTGTTGAGTGGTATTGCAAACTGTTGTGGATGTCTCAAATCTTTTTCTGAGCATTTACAGCTGTTATGCAGTCCAATTTTCCCTAGAAATTGTAATGTCTTTGCATTGTGGTTGTGCTTTCAGATGGCTACTCGTGCTCAAAACCAAGTGGTTTGCCTGACCCGGTTCCTCGACATGCCCGGTCATACTACTATGTTAGTCCGGGTAATGATCGAGACGGGTTATCATTGGTATCCCGAATACACCGTCGAAGAGCAGTTCTGAGACTTTAATCAAAGCCAATATTTCTGCACCGTCAGGATATTTCCTTCTTATCCTGGATCTACCGAGCCCCTCCACTGTTCCTATGGACTCGGGGTTACTGTTGAGATGGCTGTGCAGGATGCTGCCTATTCCATGATGACCATCATGCGAGTCCGGACTGGCCTGCTTCGAAACACCGACTTCTGTTACATGCCAGCTTCACTTCCGGGAGCGCAAGGGTATCTTCAGGCTATCTATGCTGACTCCACTCAGGAGGACTCATTAACTCGTACCACTGCCGAGATGCTCGAAGATAAGGACCGAGAGAATCGGGCCTTGAGGCTGGAGCTTTTCAGTACCCGTGCTGATCATTGGGCCACATTGACTCGGTTTGCACCTGCGGTGCAAGCTGGATGTATGGATACAAGGGATCTGTATCTTGTGAGATCTGCTCTGCCAGACATGGTGGATTGGCGTGATGTGGGAGGCATCACCCCACCCCGTGGTCCCCGCAGGCCACCGTTTGTTGGTCCAAGACCTCATCCTAGCCCCTTTGGTCCACAAGCTCCTCAGGACCGGCTGTTCCCGGATGATCACGTTGAACTTCCAGGCTATGGAGGTGACTTCTATGAGGACTACTACGGAGCTGTCTGAGTTAGTAGTAGTATCACTAGTATTGTAATAGTTGTATCTCCACTGTCCTGCATGACTTGTGGAATATGACTTTGTGTGTAATAAATTCTGAAGGTGTAGACAAATAATGTATAGGAGCTTGGAATGCCTCCGATGAGATGTAACGTCTTTCATCATAGTTGTACTGTAGCCTGGGCTTGTACTAAACTATGCATGATGTGTATGACCGTTGGTATATATATGGCAGTTTTATATTACCATGACATACGGATGAACATCTCTGCATTCCGTGTTATCCATTACATTCTGCACTTCCTTGCTAAGTTTGAGCCATCCTTATCTAACCCATTGTCTTGTTTTCTCCTAGGATGGTCAACACCCGCAGCAACCCTGCTGCCCTGGAGTAGGGGGAAGCCAGTGCAGCTAGGGGTGAAAATCTGCCTCACCCGCGCTCTCTGGCCGAGGTGATGCTGGAGGCGGAAAGAAACAAGCGTGAGACTAACCGCTTACTGGAGCGAATTGAGCAGAACACTGCACGCCATCCGCGAAATGACTTGGTGTCAATCAATGACTTTATCAAGCTGTACCCACCAAAGTTTAACCATTCCGTCGAGCCCCTCGACGCGGATGACTGGCTTCGCAGCATCACCCACAAGCTATGTTCTGCCAACGTAGCCAAAGCCGACAAGGTTACTTATGCTGCCTATCACTTTGAAGGCCATGCTAGCCTTTGGTGGGAAAACTTCGAAGCTATGCACCCGGTCGGCCAAATTACTACTTGGGCTGAATTCAGTGAGGCTTTCCATGAGCATCACATTCCGAAAGGTCTCATAGATCGCAAGAGGGAGGAGTTCTGCAATTTCACCCAAGGAAGACTAACTGTGGATGCATATAGTCGTGAATTTGGGAATCTGGCACGTTATGCCCCTGAAGAGGTATCTACCGACGCTAAGAAGCAGGCAAGGTTCCGCAAGGGACTTAGCCCTGAGCTTCATCGTGATCTTCGTCTGCACGAGTGCACATCCTTTCAGAAGCTGGTCAATAAAGCCATCAGCGCTGAGACAGGCCAGACTGATTATGACGCTTCACGCAAGCACTCCCGTGATTTTGGCTCTTCATCCGGCTCTGGAGCTCAGAAGCGCCGGGTGTGGATTCCAAGCACGACACTGCCACCCAGGTTTATTCCGAGGCCATCCTTTGAGGCGCCTCGTCCCAACCAGCAGTTTGCACCGCCCAAGCCCTATGGTGGACCCGCTGCTAATGCTGCTCCACGCCCCAATGTGGTGACATGCTTCAAGTGTGGAGAGCCGGGTCACTATAGTCGAGAGTGTCCCCAGAACAACCCCAATCAGACTAGAAAGTCCGTTGGCCGTGGTAAGCCAGCAGGAAAGACATTCTACGCCAAGCCGGTCACCACTGCCCGTGGCCATGTCAACTATGTTTCAGCCAAGGAGGCTCATGAGGATCCTAACATCGTCCTTGGTACGCTCCTTGTTAACCGCCATCCGGCATCTGTTCTTTTCGATACTGGAGCATCTCATTCATTCATATCCGAGAACTATGCTCGATTGCATAACACGACATTCTGTGACATGCCCACTTCCATGGTAATTCAAACTCCAGTTTCCAAATGGCAAACTTCTAGAGTAAGCCATGGGAACGAAATTCTTGTCGATAGACTTGTCTTCCTTGCATCCTTAATAGCTCTCAAGTCCTCGGACATAAACATCATTTTGGGTATGGACTGGATGTCAGCTCATTATGCTAAGATTGATTGTGCCACTAGAACAGTTTAACTTACTCACCCATCGGGCAAGACAGTCAATGTCTTAACTCGAGTGGCCAAGCGCCAGCTTTACTCCCTAAATGCCAACCCCTTTCCAGACCTTGAAGATGTTCCGGTAGTCCGAGACTTTCCGGATGTCTTTCCAGAAGAACTGCCAGGTGTTCCACCTGACAGGGATGTCGAGTTTGTGGTAGACCTTGTTCCAGGAACCGTTCCAATTTCTAGAAGACCCTACAAGATGGCACCCTTAGAACTAGCCGAGCTTAAGAACCAACTCGATGAGTCCTTGAAAATGGGTTTCATTCGTCCTAGTTCCTCTCCTTGGGCTTGCCCCGTCCTCTTCATCAAGAAGAAGGATGGAACGGATTGAATGGTTGTAGATTACCAACCTGTCAACTTGGTCACCATCAAGAATAAGTATCCGCTTCCCAGGATCAACGATCTGTATGACCAGCTCGCTGGGTCCTCAGTCTTTTCCAAGATGGATTTGAGGTTGGGCTACCATCAAATCCAAATCAGAAACGGGGACATTCCCAAAACGGCCTTTGTTACTCGTTATGGCCAATACGAGTACACCGTCATGTCCTTCGGTTTAACCAATGCCCTAGCCACCTTCTCCCGGTTAATGAACTCGGTCTTCATGGAGTATTTGGATAAATTCGTCGTAGTATACCTCGATGACATACTCATCTACTCCAAGAATGAAGAGGAACATACCTAACATCTAATGCTGGTATTGATGAAACTTCGAGAGCATCGCCTTTATGCCAAATTCTCCAAGTGTGAATTTTGGTTGCCAGAAGTGACCTATCTAGGCCATGTAATCTCTGGTAAGGGTATTGCTGTCAATCCCGAGCGAGTTCAAGCTGTCCTTGATTGGACTCCACCTGAGACGGTCAAGCAAGTTCGGAGCTTCCTTGGCTTAGCGAGCTATTGCCGCCGCTTCGTCGAGAATTTCTCCAAGGTTGCTAAACCTCTAACTAAACTCCTCAAGAAAGATAAAAAGTTCGAGTGGACTCCACAGTGCGAGTTCAGCTTTCAGGAACTGAAAAGACGCCTGACATCTGCTCCCGTACTGGTACCAACAGATTTCTCCAAGGACTTTGTTATCTATTGCGACGCCTCACGACAAGGACTAGGTTGCATACTCATGCAGGATCGTTAGGTAATTGCCTATGCTTCACGGCAATTACACCCACATGAGGAAAACTATCCCACACATGATCTAGAGCTTGTAGCTGTAGTCCATGCCCTCAAAACTTGGCGACATTACCTCCTTGATAATCATTGCGAGATCATCACCGATCACCAAAGTTTGAAATATATCTTCACCCAACCAGATTTGAATCTCAGGCAAAGACGTTGGGTCGAGTTGATCTCGAATTATGACTTAAGAATAACTTACACCCCGGGCAAAGCCAATGTCATGGCTGATGCACTAAGTCATAAGTCCTATTGTAACAACCTGATGTTACAACAAAGTCAACCACTTCTCCATGAGGAATTTCGTAAGCTTAATCTTCACATTGTTCCTCGAGGATTTCTATCCACCCTGGTGGCGAAGCCTAACCTTACGGATCAAATCATAGCTGCCCAGAAGCGTGATAAGGGCATTTTCCAAATTAAGGAAAACATTGCTAGCGGAGTTGCTAAATGTTTTTCCATGGATGAGCGAGGTGTTGTCTTCTTCGAGAACCGCTTGGTGGTTCCCAAGAAACAACATCTACGCTAGTTGATTCTTAAGGAAGCTCATGAATCCCCTCTAACCATTCATCCCGATAGTACTAAAATGTATCGAGACCTACGCCAGAGGTTTTGGTGGACTAGGATGAAGAGAGAAATTGCTCAATACATTGCTAGCTGCAACGTCTGTCGTCGTGTTAAAGCAGAGCATCAACGGCCTGCTGGCACCCTTTAACCTTTGGCTATTCCTGAGTGGAAATGGGATAAAATCAGTATGGATTTCATCACTGGGTTTCCCAGGACCAAGAGGGGGAATAATGCCATCTTTGTCGTGATCGACCGTCTTTCCAAAGTAGCCCATTTCCTACCTGTTCGTGAGAGTATCACCGCTAGCCAGCTAGCTGAGTTATACATCTCCCGAATAGTGTCACTTCATGGTGTCCCATTGGAAATTAACTCAGACCGTGGGAGTCTCTTCATCTCTCGATTTTGGGAAAGTTTCCAAAATGCTATGGGAACTCGTCTCTCCTTTAGCACCGCCTTCCATCCTCAATCAAGTGGTCAAGTAGAGCGAGTCAATCAAATTCTGGAAGATATGCTCCGAGCTTCTGTCATCTCATTCGGAATGGGTTGGGACAATTGCCTTCCATTCGCGGAGTTTGCTTATAACAATAGTTATCAATCTAGCTTGGGCAAGGATCCTTTCGAAGTTCTCTATGGACGAAAATGTCGAACGCCTCTTAACTGGTCAGAAACCGGGGAAAGACAACTCTTTGGCCCGGATATGATTCAGGAAGCAGAAGAGCAGGTTCGCGTTATTCGTGAGAAATTGAAAACAGCCCAATCTCGTCAAAAGAGCCAATATGACCGTAGACATAAACTCATGACTTATGAAGTCGGCGAGAAGGCTTACCTTCGGGTTACTCCGTTAAAAGGAACCCATCGTTTCGGTATCAAAGGAAAATTGGCCCCTCGTTACATCGGACCCTTTCGCATTCTTGCCAAACGAGGAGAAGTTGCCTACCAATTGGAACTACCTTCGCATCTTTCCAGAGTTCACGATGTCTTCCACGTTTCTCAACTCAGGCGTTGCTTCGCGGATCCTATCCATGGAGTGGACCACGAAATGCTTGATCTACAAGATAACCTCTCATATCGGGAATATCCCGTTCGTATCCTTGATCAAGCCGAGCGTACCACTCGACGTCATAATATCAAGTTTCTCAAGGTTCAATGGTCACACCATTCTGAGAAAGAAGCCACTTGGGAAAGGGAGGATCGTCTTCGACTCGAGTACCCCACCTTCTTTCCGGAGGATGCTAAATCTCGGGACGAGTTTCTTTTGAGTGGGGGTGAGTTGTCACACCCTAGCTAGTTCAAGCATTAGAGTGTGCATCATGTTTAATTTCCTTTTAAATTTGAAATGGGGATGACACAACCCCCAGCACCCCCTGGAACAACTAGGGTTTACTAAAAACTTTTTCAATGAACCTGAAATGCCCTTCTAAAAAGCCCACCCTTTTTGTTTTGGGTTAAAACCTTTGACAAAAATGGTGCACATTTTTCTAGGACATCAAAGGTCATTGGATTAATCCTTATGGTATTTGCATTTGGGCATTTAAATGCTATAAAATATTTTAATTGCTCAAATAATCATAAACTAAAATGTTTGCTGTTGGATATATTCTAAGCAATGGCCATGATTAATTTTATGATTTTTGGTAATGCCCTAGCATTTTTAATAAAGCCCTGAAGTTGCAGAAATAATAAATAAATAGAAAAATAGAAAAAGAGAGAGATAGAAACTTACCTGGCGCAGCCCACCAGCCCACCTGGCTCGGCCCAGTCCACTGGCTCATGCCAGTCGTCCCCCTCCTCTCGCCAGGAGGACGAGGAGCGCGTGGCCGACGCCCGCGGCCACACGCCGGCCACCTCCTGCTTCCGCCGACGCCCTGGAGGCGTCCACGAGTGCCACGCCGACCCCCACGTCTCCCTCACTTTCTTCCCACTCTCCCCGTGGCCTCTCCCCCTCTCTGTCTCTCTCCCCATCTTCCTGCCGAGCGTAGCCGTCGCCGCCGACAAGCTTCACCGCAGCCACCGCCGTCCATTCGTTGCCCCGTCATGCCAGGAAGCTCCGCCGTTGTCGACTACATCAAGTAGGCCAAGCCCCGAGCGCTCGCTCGCCCCGGAGACGCTACACCGAGCTCGTCCTCAACTCCGGCCACTGGAGATCCCATTCACCGCCCCGCTCGCTCCAGCCCTTCCCCGAGCTCGCCGTTCGCTCCGGTGCAACCGCTGTGAGCTCCGCCATCGTTTCCCCCTCTCCCCGCGCTCGTCCGTGTCCTCTAACCACCTCTGCCATCGAAGCCGAAGCTCGCCGCCGCTGCCGCACGTCACCGTCGTGGCCACAGCCACGTTGGGATGCCACCGAGCACGCCTTCGTCTTCCACGCACTCGCAGGAGCCCGTAGCACCCTCGCACGCCCCTCGCCATGCCCCCTAGCGACTAGCTCGACCTCACCCGAGCTCCGGCTGCCGCCAAACTCGTCGCCGGCGACGTTTCCGGCCACCCCAGCTCCACCCACTGCCACCACTCGATGCAGCTTCCTCCCCGCATCACGTAGATAGTCTCCGCCGCACTTTTGGTTGCTGGAGTGCAAATCCCGCACTGCTCCGCCGCGTCTTGCCTCGCCGGCGGCTAGACGCCGGCGAGTTTGACTCTGTTTGACCCTGTGTGGGCCCAGGTTGACCCCCTGAGTCTATGACAGGTGGGGCCGGTCTGCTAACTAGTTTAGGATTAGTCTTAGCTAATTTTAATTAGTTTAGACACTGACATGTGGGCCCAGGCCCCACTGACGGCTAATTAGTGTTAATTTAATTCTGATAATTAGCTGAGTCACTGACAGACAGGGCCCACCAGTCAGGTTTGACCTGGCCAACCCAGTTGACCGCTGACGTCACACCTATGTCATGCTGATGCATTAACTCAATTACTGGAATTATTCTTATATAGGAAATTCCAGAAAATATCCAAAACTTCTAAAAATCATAGAAAATCAACCATAGCTCCAAATGCAAAGATTTATATATGAAAAATGATCAGAAAAATTCAATCTATCCATATGTAATGGTTTCATGCATGACAAAACAAGTTAACCTTGCTGTTTAAGCAGAATAAGGTAATGCACTAATAAGGCCATGTTTAATGAACTAATATTTGAATCTTTGATTCAAATGAGTTCATCCCCTTCTGTTTTAGCTTGCATTAGGCCAAGATACTTTCATCTTGCCATGTCATATCATGCATCATATTATTGCATATTGCCATGTGTTGATTATGTTCGGTGTGATTTTCGTGGTAGGTTCTGCCTCCGAGGATAACCCCGAGTATCCGTATGAAGGGCAGTACCCTACTACCACTACAACAGGCAAGCAACCCATTGATCATTCCGATACAAACCCATGTTCTTGCTTCTGCTCTTGTTTACTGCATTAAGACAATGCGATTCAAACTGTTGTGTGCTACAGTAGTTGAACCCTTATCCTCTGCATGACCTATCATAGCCACAGTAACTAGATGAAACCCACTAGCATGTGTAGGAGTTGATTGAGCCATGTATGTGATTCCTACCTTGCTATGCCTGCTATGCTTAGAGTTGTGTCAGGTTTGGTTCATCTAGGTGATGGGCTAGAGTGATATGATTATGTCGGTAATGTGAGGGATGTGTTGAACATGTTTTGGTAAAGGTATCGATGAGAGGCCATGTAGGAGTACATGGTGGGTTGTTTCATTGAGGCCGTCCATAAGAACTGAGATCCGTATGCTGATTTAAGATTCAGTTACTACCACACAATGGGCCCTGAAATATGACCCCGCTCGACTTACTGACCCATCTCATCCTCTGTCCAGAAGTTGCAACTAGTTTCTGGTGTTTGTAGGTTATGTGTTGGCGGCCGTGCGTAGCGCTGACCCTAGGGGTGGGCTATGATGCGGTAGATACACTGTGGCACGGTGTACCGAGTCACCCGTTTGGTGTCTCGGGAACCCTGCACACATCGGTTGGGGCCGTTGAGGACACCCCGGCCGGTTTTCCTTGCGGATGGAACCTGAATAGGCGATAAACCTGGACTAGAGACTTGTGAGGTTAGTCAGGTCATGGTCTACACCCACATCGGTTTTCGCTTGAAGTTTGCCAAGCACATGTCGTGTGCAGACGCTAAGTGGTGGAAACATGTGTGACGAAGTACACCCCTGCCGGGTATAAAACTATTCGAATAGCCGCGTCCGCGGTAAAGGACTACTTGGTTGCCTATACAGTTCATAGACAAGTTAATGGTTACTACTAAAAGACTCAAGATAAGTGTGAGTACCGAGGATGGCCCTCTCGTAGGATGACGAGAGAGGATCCCCGGTGGAGTATTGTGTTGGTGAGTAGTGGACTCGTGTGCAAAAACTATTTTACTAGTGGAGTTCCGTAGGATAGCTTAGCCAAGAGTCAAAGCTGGCTTGCTGCAATAACCCCACCACCTTCTTGAGAATGAGCATGTATAGTAGGTTCTGTTGTAAGACTTGCTGAGTGCCTTTGTACTCATGTTTTCTTAATTACTGTTTTCAGACGACAACACCGCCCCCTCCGATGGGTTCTATGTAGACCTTGACGTCGATGAGTGACTAGCCACCCAGGTGGTGATCCTGTCCATGGAGGGCCCTATGTAGATAGATAGGCTTCGACAAGCCTTCTTTCTTTCTAGCATCTGTACTCAGACTAGTTGCTTCCGCTTGTGCTTATATGATTGTATGACTTGAGTGTCGGGTCATGTGACCCCTATCTGTATGAACATGTTATGTATGTCTCTCTGGAGCCTTTAAATAAAGTACTTGAGTTGTAGAGTTTTGTTGTGATGCCATGTTGTATGTACTCATATCGGGCATATTGTGTGTATGATTGAAATGCTTGGTATGAGTGGGATCCGACAATCTAGTTGTTTATCCTTGGCAGCCTTTCTTATGGGGAAATGTAGTCTAGTGTTCCTCGAGCCATAGTAGTCCGCTACAGCCCGGTTCACCGGAGTCCTGCTAGCCCAGCACTACTGCTCAGGACACTTGACTGGCCGGCATGTGTTTCACGTCATTCCTATGTCTGTCCCTTTGGGGAAATGTCACGCGGTGACATCCGGAGTCCTGCCTAGCCTGCTACAGCCCGGGTTCCCCGGAGTCCTGTTAGCCCAGTGCTACAGCCTAGAATCACTCGCTGATGACCGACATGCTCGATGTGATTCATGTATGCCTGTCTCCATAGGTCTGTGCCGCTTTGGGTTCATGACTAGCCATGTCGGCCCGGGTTCTCTGTCATATGGATGGTAGCAACACTATCATATACGTGAGCCAAAAGGCGCAAACGGTCCCGAGCCATGGTAAGGCGACACCCGTGGGATACCGTGCGTGAGGCCGCAAAGTGATATGAGGTGTTACCGGCTAGATCGATGTGGCTTGGAATTGGGGTCCTGAAACGTGTCTTATGATAAGTGATTGTTGCAGGTTACACAATAGTAGTAATTTGATGTAAGAACATGGTGTGATAGACAGATATTGTATGTTCTAGAAACAGGAACATGTGTCTTATTCAAGTATAATGTGTAAAGTAAGTAGATGGAATTCAACAAAATTAGAAGCAATACAAGCTAGACATCACACATAACATGCAACCACATATAACAGTGACAAGTTAGAGGGAGCACCGGTGATGCTGAACTAGGGGAGACATGCTCATCATAAACACAGCTTTGTTGAGTTTCTATGCATGTGTTGTCTTGGAAATCATCTTGGGGGTGGGGAGGAGTAGAAACTGTAGAGGCCCTCCGTTCGGAAGGAGCACATTTATCCACTGCCTTGCTAACTTCCTTCCGCTTTATTGATTTTGAATTGTCAAGTAAAACCGACAAGAAAAAGCAATAAAATTCTCTCTTCAGAACTCATTCATGCATGATACTGACAATCACTACTTTGATGTAAGGCAAACACATGATACCAGGATGGAATATGTACGAAAAACAGGTTGGAATGGCATGTTCACAACTGTTTGTGTAAACTAAGCAGAAACCATTCCAGCAAATAAGAAGCAATGCAAGCTAGACACCACATGAAAGATGCAACCAATATGACTCTGCCAAGTTAAAAGCGTCCCATCATAAATGGAATTTCAACAAATTAGAAGCAGCGCATGCTAAAAACCATATGAAAGATGCAACTGATATCGCACTGCATGTACTAAAGGTGTCTCGTCATGTTGATTGATGCGGGATACAAAAAAACAATAGTTTTATGTAAGGACATGCTTAATAGACAGATGTACTATGTACTAAATACAGGAAGGCATGTCACATTAACAGGTATAATGTATAAACTAAGCAGACTAGCACATGTAGTTTAACCAGATTGGAAGAATTACAATCTAGACACCATATGCAACATGCAACCACATATCACGCTGCCAAGTTAGAGCAAGCACCTGCGATGCTAGTGTAGGGGAAATGCTGTAATCAACTACAGAGCTACGTTCACTATCTTCATCTAGCATTTCTGTTTCTTGAGAATGATGTCGGGAGGCTAACGCTGCATTCTTTAAATGAGGAGTAGTCCCCTTGCCTGCCTGCCTCGTCATAAGTGATTGATGAGGGATACACAAGAACATTAGTTTGATGTAAGAACATGGTTAATACATAGATGTACTAGTATGTACCAAAAACAGAAAGGCATGTCATATTCAAAGGTATAATGTGTAAGCTAAGCAGATGCAATTTAACCAAATTGGAAGTAGTACAAGCTAGACATCCGACTGCAGTGGTGAGCATGATCATCTAGGACCTGAGAGCCCGGTGGGAGGCGGGCTGCTTCGCCACCATCGCAGCTTTTTAGTTGGCTTCCAGGTGATGCCTATCTTTGCTGGGCTTGTCACTGGCTCGGCCAGTGCCCTGACTAGCTATTTGTCTTCTGGTGCTCACGGGATGGTGGTTCATGTAAAAAAATATATTTCCTTATCTTACCACTTTGGCCTTTCGAATACAAGCTAGACACCATATGGAACATGCAACCACATATGACACTGTGAAGTTAAAGCAAGCACCTGGGATGGTGGTTCATTGCGAGCGAGGTCATCAACTCCAGAGCTATGTTTACCGTCTCCATCTGCTGACACTGCACCCTTTATAGCGCTGTAACGTGTCTCGCCTACCCGCATACGAAGCTGGAGTGGTTTCTCTCTTTTCTTTTTGGCTTCTCTCATGGCAGCAGAGTCTGAAATACCCTTGCATAAAAACACAATAGTGAGAGTAAGGGTGAAGTGTGTGCAGAAATAGTGCACTGTAAAAGTAGCAGATAGCAGGTGGCTGAAAAATAAATGACAGGAGACATATGATAGCTCTACAACATTGCATGGCAAACAAAATTAGATTCTACTCCATATGATTTTGTAATATATGAGCACAGGAAATGCACGTACTCCTCCAGCACACCACCACATGTGGTCATATCTAAGATAACAGTCGACTGAAAATAAATAGGCCAGCCGATTTTTCTAATGAACCGTCTGATCTATAAGGAACGGGCAGATGGCCTTCGTCTACCTCCCGCCAGTCACTGTTGACGATCCTTCTCGAACCGCCAGCGACCACCGGCCTAGACCCCTGCCTCCGCCGCCACGCACTCCCATCGACCTCACACCACCGCCGTGCTTGGCAGCGCCCCAGGCCATCCCTTTAATCCAGCCCGACCTCCAGATCGGGCGCCAGTAGCTCTAGGACACACATGCCCCTAAGATAAACACCAAGGTGCTGCTTCCCCGGTGTAATAGGCGTACTAGCGCCTGTTACACTGGGGAATGCTTCCGTTAATTGGGAATCAACTGGCCAGAAATTGAAATTCAGGTGGGCGACGGACCTCTAGCTAAGGTGAAATAGTATATGAGGAGAAACCTTGTGCATCGCGAGTTACTAGGAACATCTAGTATCAAGAAGAAGCGGTCAACTAGTGTCTTATGTGGGATGAATACCGTGCAAGCAGAGACGTAAGATTTGCACGAATAAGGGAAGAGGAGTACCTTTTTCGGTTGCCGGTGTGGTCACCTCCACATGTTGCGCCGATCTTCTTCTTTTTTACCGGGGAAACCGATGTTCTGGAGGGTGCAAGCTTGGACAAACCCATGGCCAAATTATTGACTATGTTGCCGTGGCCGTATGTCAGGGAGGGGAAGCAGATCCGAGGAGGCAAAGGACGGCGTAGCAGGAACAGCTCCGGTGCGGTGGAGGGTGGCGAAGTTGGAGCGGCAGCGGTGAGGCGCATGATGGCGTGGTTGATCTGGCTTGGGTACGGACGGCTCGGCCTCGGCTTCAACTACTAGCCGCGGAGGGCATTGCGGTTGAGGTTGCGGTGGACGACGACGTCGGGGTATCGGCTCTGGGGTGATGGAGGAGGGCGGCGGTTGATGGGTGGGATGGGGTGGCGGACAGAGGACGCCGGGGTTTCGCGGCTAGTGGAGAGGTAGTTTTGGCGCCCATGGAGTATGAATGGGGAATCGAACGGGTGGGGGGGGAACCATGTTTCGGTCTTGGACACGCTTGTTTTTGGTTTTCTTGAACAGAAGATGGGACGCGCTTGTTTGAAATTTGGGGAAAGTACACATTTGGCCCCTCTTAAATTTCGGACCTACTGCGGGTCGGGGGTAGGATGGTAATCCCAGGTGTCCCAAATAGCGGGCGGGAGCGATTTCGGCCGTGTGCTTAGGTGGCCATTGTGTGTGAATGTTTTTCGGACGCGGTTGCGTGGCGTCTAGATGAAGCTACAAACCTACCCCGGTTTAGACCTTTGTACGTCGGGCCGGTAGGTTTCACGGGTCGGAGTTATTAGAAAAGTAATTTCCTTGTACTACCAAACATTGGTCTCACGAGGTTTCGGGTGAGTAGAGGCTCTTTTGGCGCTTTGTTCGAAATTTTGAAACACAAGCATTCACGTTTAGAGTACTCTTGAACTATGAGGATTGACCTAAATAGAGAACGTTATATTTCACCTTGTATGTTTGAAAACCTCATTAAATTATCCGCTTCTTTTTGAAATTTTGACACTTGAAAATCCTATAACTACGATTATTTTGGAATGGAGGAGCTAAATTTGAACCTATTTTGTACACGACTACATATGCTATTATGTACAAAATCAGAGCAAAGATTGGTGCCAATATAGGTATGGTTTACAAATGCCATGATATCAAATTCAAATAATTGAATGGACTTCATGTTGAATTTGATTTTTTAAAGCACCTTAAGTTGAATTCAAATGTATGCTAGTTCATAGGTAGCTATTTATAATGTCCATTGTGGAACTTTCGTATGTATAATGTGCTTTACACACACAACATGAACTATGCTCACGTTTATATTCGATTGCTAAAGCGATGCATTGTCTGGAGTTCAAAATACTATGTGGATCAATTGTGTTGAATAATAACATAGACATGCTCAAATTCGATAGAATCTAGATGTCTGATGGATCAATGACCGCTCCTTACGCGAATTGCAAATATCATGATCCCATCCTAATATTTTGATACAATTTATATCTTTAATCAACGTGTAGAGCAGTCTTTTACGTGTAGTTTCACTCTCCATCGGTGGTCTCTCACACATGCTCACACACTCTCTCCCGAGGTGTCTTTCTCGCACACATGCTCTAGATATAACCCTCCCTCCCTCTCGTAACCATTTACAACTGTTTTCACTAACCTTTATCACAAACACTCTTCCTCTTGCAAACATACACATGCACAATCCTCATCAACCCTTTCTATATACATGGACCCGCCTACGTGTCTCATGTACGCACATTATTATCTTTACGCCTGTCTCTCACGCATTGTCTCACACCTCTCTTCCTAATCGACGAGTATGATTCTAGCAGAGCATTCTGTAGGATGCCCCTTAAAGTTAGGTTGGATGAATAGTAATATCAGAGATAAAGGGGTTACCTTAGTCCGAGAACCTAGGGTTACAAATCCTAGCCGTCTTTGTCAGTGGACACAGAGTCCTTCACAATTCTTCTATCTTTGTCTTGTATGACTAGTCATCCATGGGTCTTCCTAAATGCGTCACGGGCCGACCAATGTGGCGCAGGACAGAACCGAACGAAGGGCCTCACCTCGACCCACCGGACCTCACGCGGTGACACACCCTCTGCCCCGACGTCTCATTATCTTCTCACACCCACACATACCAACACAAACACCACACATAGAAAATTTCTCCTGGTGCCTCTATTCCCTCCCCCCTTGCATATACACACTCAAGGGAATGGAATCTCTTGTCGTGACGTCATATTCGTCTCTCTCTCTCTCTGTAGACCACTCTCATTTCTCGTGCTATCTCTCCCACGCCCCCCCGTCGGCCCCTCTATCCATGCCTCTCTCGAATACGTAATACACACACATACCTCTCTAGGCCTCGCCAAATGCATCAACTACACATTCACACATGTTACATCACGTACCCCATTGATCTAAAAAGCCCTCTCTTCACGTTTATTTCACATACAACATTCCTTTTGAATAAAGTGTGGCCAAAAAATTATTTTAGAGTTTCTACATATATACAACATTACAAAGTTATATGGAGGAGTACAAACGCTAATTTGCATTGCATGGTGCCCACAATGATATTTATTCCGCACTGTGAATTTGTATATTTTTATACTATATACAAAGTTAGTCATAATAAAGAGAAATGAAGAGCATCTCTCTCTCTCTATCGCATACCACCCTGTACGCCCCTTTCACGTATGCACACAAAACTATCTCCAGGTCCTCTAAAAGTAAGCGCCCAGAAAATTCACGCATGTTTCATCTTTCTCTCGCGATATATGCAGTGACGATCATTGTATTTGAAGCAAAAGCACGATACGTACATTAACTTCAGAATCCACTCATTACGGTCACCATTTACGTTTAGTGGTTATTATATAGTCACAGGCTCACCGTACAACTCTGTATTTGCTAATGACATGACTAGTTGACCAGTTAAACGCTCCACGTGGCACCTCTAGTGTTGCATCACATTATCTCACTATCATCGTGCCCACCTGTCGACCTCTATCTACTCTACATCTACACTCTTATAAAATACATAAAATACACTCTTACAAAAAACAGAGTTGGTGATGATGGTGTGCCTGCCATCCTGCAATATAGGCCGTCCGATTTATATGTGACGGATAGGAAAGAAACTATGGCAATTTTGCAAAAAGGTACCCACACACCTCTTCACATTTGCAAATAAGGCCTTCTCTCGTTCATCCTTTTCTCTCACAAGATAAACAAGTCATACAAATGCATCTTGATATTATGTGCAACGCACGGGCATCTTGCTAGTAAGAATGAAAACAAACGACAAAAAATATTTGGACGGTGGTTCGAAGTCATGACCGCGGGCACATCGGACAAGGTGGCCTTGTATTGGTATGCTGAGCCGTCAGTTTTAACACACAGGAGCTGGTGTGGTGATTATACACACACGCACGCATGCACACGAACTGCATCCAGGCAACACTCACACAAACACCTACACCCACGCACGCACGCAACACTCACACGTACACATGCAGCCATGCACACACGCAACACTCACACGGACACATGCATGCATGCATGCACACACCAGTACACCACACGACCAACACACACTCTCACGTTCAAGTGCTCAACTTACACGTGCATGCGCACACATCAGGCCCTGACAGACACATACACAACCATGTGATTCCCGCGCACGGGTTGGAGCCTTGTCGCGCCTGCGTAAATTTGTGTTTATCTAACCTTTTGCCTATGCGAACTGACAGGTGGGACCCACAAGGAACGTGATCAATTTAACTAGTCAACATGGCGCCACGCAGACTATTTGGCTGGTCAACAGAGTGCAATCCGATGCTGAACTGTGAGCAAATGACCGTATAATCACTGCAAAATGTATATAGTGACCGTAATCAGCTTATTCTGAAGTTTGGTGACCGTATTACACTTTTCTCTCTGTAGGCCCTCCAAAACTACATCTCTACACGTTCTCACATGTTACATCTAACAACTATGCAATACAACACTACTACTACACTCTAACACAATAAATCATATGTGTTTTTAGTTTTACTAGATAGCATATTGTTACTTATAATTATTCAGTTTGCATACATTAAAATTGCCTTTGAAATGTATGGCTAGTATCATCTACCGCGTGGGAAAAATCCCACCCTTTCCTATTTAATCGAGTTTGTATCGATGGATCATGCGAAACAGGAAAACTATAGTACTATACAGTACAAGTGACAGTTCACTGGGCCGTCGTGTCGTCTACTCCTCTGTCGTAAGAGTGGAGCGCTCGCTTTCATAAATCTTCTAGTCCCTTTCGCCGACATGTGGGACATCAAGCTACCGGGTCCACGTGCCATACCGAAATACAGTGCAGAGTAGCCAGGGTGAAGCACCCCAGTCATGGCGCCGGCGTAGTAATGAGCAATGAGGCGTCAAATCACAAAGCTGCACCTTTCCCGCAGTTAAGTTGGAGGGATGAAGCAACCATCATTTCACTTGTTGTTGAATCCGCTTCTCCCTCATCTTCTTCAACTTAACCATGTGTTGCTTCTGCCGTTGTTCTGCCTCATGTGGGACGCGGATTGGCTTGGTGAAGCACTGACACGTGGGACTGCATGTTAGCAAACCGCCAGGACAACGTCCTCCGAAAATAAGAAGCCTAATCCTAGCCTTACAAAGGGCTACGTAGCTGCTACGTATACTTTCCATCTAATCTATATATGCCCCCCTGATTTTCAGGTGGGGTGGGCCTAATCCTCTCCTTTAATCCAATCAAATAGTCCCACATCACATCAGTTCGTAACTTTACGTAAACCATTACGTGGATGTAGCATTGCTCAAATAAGAAACCTCCCCCGCCATCTGCGCGGCAAATCACCTCCTTTTTACTAATCTTGATTCTATAATTTTTTAGATCAATATAATTGAGATTTGTATAGATAGCACACAGGAGAAAAACCAAGTGGTACGGTTAAGGGCATCCACAATGTGTAGCCAAATGTGAAAATAGCTTTTAGCATCGTGGGAACCATTGTGGATGGTGTTGCCAAAGCCAAAAAGATGGAACCGAAGCTCCCTGATTGATTGATTGATTGAAGGAATAGAAAAATGCAACGTCTCTCCTCTTTCTCCCATGCTTGGATGCATGTAGTACAGTATAGATCATAGAGTCTACTCCCCTGTCCCTTCTATCACAAATAACAAAGCAGTGAGGCGTCAAATCACAAAAGCACGGATGAAGCAACCATCATTTCACTCTTCGTTGACTCCGCTTCTCCATCATCTTCTTCGAGAAACCATCTCACCGCACTAGTACTCCTAGTAGTACTAGTAAAGGACTTCCTGGATGCAAATAAGGCGGTTGTCTCGGCTTGCAGGCGGCACTTGTGAATGACTTACCGTGGTCTCCCTCAATGGTGTTCCCCGTCGAACGCACTTCGCCAAACCACGAAAAAAAGATATCGTCGACGTCACCGCAATGGGGAAGGAAGTCAAATATAGTTACTACCTCCATTTTTTATACACAAGGGCAGTATTATCAAAATTACAATTTGCAAAGGGCCACTAACACTAATCGAGCCAAAATTGATGGGCTTAGCAACCAAGGACATTAATATCCATTGCATGCATGCGGAATTGAGAAGGTTGGTTTGCATGGCGCTGCATTAATCAAGCGATGAGGAGTGAGATGGTTAGCTCTTTGGTCTTTGGAGAAAAAAATATGCATTAATTGACACGTGAAACGAGGATTTGTATCGATTAAATCCTGCGAAGGAAAACCCCGCCTTTCTTTTTTAACACTAGTACTCCTAGTACGTACGTACTTATCCTGTTTGGGTCTAGGCCTTGCATTGCCAAACTTCGCCACACACTTTTGCCAAGATTGCCTAAAGTTTTCAAAATGAGAAGGAGGAACACTTGCGCACGGCTGTCGCGGTCGTACCTCACCCTCACACGGCCGCTCCTGCACGCCGCGGTCGCACCGCACCCTCACACAGTCGCTCCTGCACGCCGCAAACCCAGCCAAGGGAACGCACCCTCACTGACACGTGCTGTCGCATGTGAACAAACCAAACTCAGCCATCCTATCGCTGACACATAATTTTCGTTCATAGAGTATGTTTATCCAACCGCATGTTGGGGAGTATCCGTACGGCCCGTGCGGTGGTCTGTTGGGGAAGAAGAAGAGGTGAGGAAGAAGGAAAGAAGGGTTAGGAGACATAGGATATTCATCCAACTGCCTGAAATGGTAGACTAACCCAAGTCAGGCGACTTGCATAACAAATATATGTTTTTACACAGCAAAAGATCCATAAAAACAACAACATAAAGAAAAACTATCACTGCTCGTGAAAAGAGACGGCCTCGTCGTCTTTGGCTGCCGGCGCGAACCAACCATCGCTGCCGACGTGTGTCTCCGCACCGTGGTTGTCCTCGGCCTCCAGCTACTCGTTCAAGCGGAGCGTGCGGACGCTCTGCACGGACGAGATCACAGCCCAGTTCCTCCTGCAGGAGGGCCTCGATGGCAGCGACATCCACGCGCTCCGCGTCGAGTCGAGCCTCCGCCACCCGGTTCAAGTCCAAGATGTCCGGTTCCGCCTGCAGGAGGGCGTCGATGAGAGCGGCATCCGCGCGCTCTTCATCGAGT
Organism: Triticum aestivum; assembly: GCF_018294505.1. NCBI lineage: Eukaryota > Viridiplantae > Streptophyta > Magnoliopsida > Poales > Poaceae > Triticum > Triticum aestivum. The sequence continues at coordinate 46,662,251 of NC_057800.1, forward strand.
CAAGCCTCTACCGCCCGGTTCAAGTCTAGGACATCCGGTTCTGCCTGCAGGAGGGCCTCGATGGCAGCGGCATCCGCGCGCTCTGCCTCAAGTTGAGCCTCCGCCGCCCGGTTCACATCCACGACATCCGGTTCCTCCTGCAGGAGAGCCTCAATGGCAGCGGCATGCGCGCGCTCCACGTCGAGTTGAGCCTCTGCCTCCTAGTCCTCCTTTAGTATCGCCATGTTGAACCGCTGGTCCTCCTGCACCATGGGGGACTCGGACGCCGGCACGAAGTCGACGTCCATTGTCTCATACCCATCGGGGGCCTTCTGCGTCGTGACCTCCGCCATGAACATTGGATCGGCTTCCTCCTCCTCGTAGCTTGGCTCTAGAGAACTCAGGGATTGGCCCGCCGCAAAGTGAGCTTGGGAACGGAGGTCAGTGGCACCGATCGCCACCGTGATTTCTGCGCGGAGCTCCGGCATTAGCATTTTGTAGTAAGTGATCTTGCGGCGCACCATGGATTTCTGGCAAACTAGGGGACGCTTGATGCGGGCTAGGGGATCGAAAGGTGGGGGAATGTGCTACAGATTTGGTGTGGTTTTAGGGCAGTGGCTGGCGTAGGCCGAGAAGCGAAGGTTCTGGTGTGAATAGTGGTTCCGGTGATGACCAGTCAATCGGTTTTGACTGTACATCGCTCTTGTCGTGTTCGCGTTGCAGCCCGGCACGCTGGACCCTCCACATCTGTAACGCCCCGGACACACCTGCCGGTGGTCGTTACTCCTGGCGGGATCTAGACTGGCCCCACAGATCAATACTAGTCTTTTCTGCGCACTTTGTCCTCACTCGTGCGCACCCGGGAGCAACTTCCCGGTCGGTCACCCATCCTGACACTATCTTTTTCCCCTATTGTATTACTTGGGTTGTGTGAGGATTACCTCACTTGGGACATTGCTTTCAATGCGGTTATGCCTCTAAGTCGTGCTTCGACACGTGGGAGATATAGCCGCATCGAGGGCGTTACAACGTTGCTCACCGAATGGAACGCGCTTCGTCTTGCGTTTTTGCTCGCTTGTGGGACCACAGTTGAGAGCAAACCGACATCCCTCCCCCTCCCCCGCCCACGTCATTTATTATACCACCACTCCCTCCGTTTTATGCAGAGTAAATACAAACAGAGGGAGTATACTACGAATGAGGATCCCATGACGTGGCCGAACCCATTGAGTAACTGACATGCGGGTCCTAGCAAGCATGGGGTCCGCCAGTAAGTGACCGAAAGGGAGGGTAAGGCAGGGATACCTACGTCAGAGGATCCACTTCCACTATACTACTTTGACCAAATGTTAGAGTAATAATATATGACATGCAACTTACACAAATGTTAGAGTAATAATATATGACATGCAACTTACACAAAGGATACGGTCAAATTCGTATGTGAAAGGAGTTTCCAATGATATAATTTTCACATTATACATCTCATGTACTATTAATCTTGTCAATAGTCAAATTGGAAACCATCTCGAGTACAAATCTAGGAGTACGTACAAATCTAACAATAGCTTTGTTGAATGTTGATACCTTTTCGATCAAAGTAGAGATACTTTGACTACACATAAAACTTATATGTAAACTAGAAAGGATAGGAGGGAGTATATTGTATGTTCAAAAATGAAACGAACATTGAATACCCTTTATATATGATTAGCGGATGCTATGATCACCGGTTCAAAATTTTGAATCCGCCTTAGTTATCACATGCCCCCACTCGTTCCCTCTCGATTTCATCTCGGGGTCCGGAGATCTATTGAAAGAGGACTAGGGTGGGTACATGCGAATGATACTTGGCGGAATGTTCAAAAGAGGCATGCGGGAGGATGGACTTGACTGGAGGGCGACATGATCGATGGAGAAGAGGGTTGGAGAGGAATGAGAAATAAGCAAACGCCACATGATTATACTTGAATGGCTCAAATAAACAATAAGTTGTCTCGCTTGGCCTACATAGTGAAAGGCCTAATGCGCAACGCGGATCACTGATGCTCGAATATGGCTGGGAAAACAGGGAAACCGACATGTGGGGCAAACCCGTCAGGATGACATAGCGCAGACTAGTCCAATGGAGGAGCTGGCCCACGACCTCCTCGCCACCGACAACCGTTCATGTGTGTCATTGGGGCCAACAACGGGGTGCAGCTCCAGCACCGCCTCTGGACACGGCTGTAACATCCCAAATTTTCAATTTGTAATGTTATACATTAGATCATCTTTGCATATCATATTTTATTGCATTTTGGTTGATCCTAGAAATTCTACGCAACTCAAGGACCCTCGGAGAGAGTTGGGGATTTCATTATTTTCATATTTGAATTTTCTCAAATTTGGAAAAATAGGATCATTTGATTTTATTTATTTTATCTTCAATTATTTGTATTACAAAAATATGAGAGAGGGAATAAAATGACTTTCCCAAAATAAAGAAATATTGAGGATTTAATAATAAAATCAAATAATATTTTATTTTGGTTTTATTTGCTATTTTATTTGAATTTAGGAAAAATGTGTGTTTTTCAAAATTGTATTTAGGCCCCAAATAAATGTTCATCCTATGCGACTTGATTTTAGAAGCAGGGGAAAATCTATTTCGGGATTTTTGGAGTCCGTTTAGTATTTCTTTTGTTTTTTTTCTGCGCATAATTATTTTAAAAAAAGTGCGAACCGACTTCGGGCTGGGATCGGCCGGGACTCCTCCGGCCAAGCCCTTTATATAGCGCCACCCCGGGGCCTGATTAGCCCAAGCCGCCACCACCCCGCAAACCCTAACCCTAGCCGCCGCCGCCGCCCGCCGCCGGACCGGCCCGCCGAGGTTGCCCCGCTGCCATTTTTTTAGAAAAAACCGTTCGGTTTATTCGTCGGTTTTTCGTTCGGTTTTTTTAGTTTCTGTTTTTTTATTAGATCGGTTTTGTTTTCCGGTTTAGGTTAATTAGCGAGCGTTCGCTCGTTCATTCATTTTAACGAACGCGTTCATCGTTTAGATCTAGATAACAAACGTTCGTTCGTTAATCTGTTCGTCGTTTTTTTCTCGGATTAATCCGCGATTATTCTGATCACGATTTCTGATCCGATTTTCGATCTAGTATAACTTTTCGCTCGTTTATCGGAATCAGGCGATTCAAGCGCCTAGAGTTTCGTCTCGAAACCCTCTTTCCGTTTAACCAACTCAAACAAGTTTTTGCCTCTATAAAATTTGACCTAGATCCAGAATAGTAAACGAAGCTTGTTTCTTTTGCACTTTGTCTTTGTTGCTTCATTCGATTTGATTCTTTGTGCCAACCGGAGTTCTTAAGTTGAACTATCTGGTTAGATCTTTTATTTGAGTTTTACCTGTGCATTAGATGAGTGCTTATTGTATGCTTGTTTGTTTGCGATAGAGTACCCGGAGTGCGCCGCTTGCTACTTCGAATCGCTAGGTTTTGCGGATCATCAGCAAGGCAAGTAACACTTCGATCATACCTCCTACTACCCAGTTTTTATTGCATTAGATTAATCCTCACAAATTGCATGATTAGGATCTAATTAAATTGTGGGTTTTGGGGAGTAGATGAGGTAGTACCTATTACCTGTCTTATTATCAAACCTTTGGGAGTTACGTCTATGTTTGCTTATTATGCCATGCTATGCTAGTAGACGTGGATTGGGTGAGTGTATCCATGACAGATGTGAGATTGTTAAAAATTAATTTTTTATCTAAGGTGGCAACTTAAACACACATCTGGGTGGATTGGGGCACTTGGGTATTCCAGTGATTGCCTGTTTTCTTTTGGACCGCCACCCAGGATCAAAGGGATCATGAGATTATTCATACTAGAAACTTCCATGTGCAGCCACAAGCTACTATGGGCTCTAGCATATTTGAATAAGTCGTGCGAATTCTTACAGTGGTAGACTAGCAGATGTAGGGGAAAGTAGGTGTAACGGTCTACCCGATCGTAAGTTGCTAGCACTTCTGAAAGACTATGTCTCGATCATCCGTTTCTCAAACACCAGGTAGTGCGAGAATTCCAATGGAGGAGATCGAGTCTTGTGGGGAAAAGTGCGCAAACCTCTGCAGTGTATAAACTAATCATGGTTAGCCGTGTCCCCGGTTATGGACAACTTGAGTATCTAGTACTTGGATTATCATGTGAATCTCATCATGTTACTCTAATTAATATTGTTGGGTTTAATGATGATGTTTAATTGAGATTGAGAGGGTGTCCAAACTCTCAATGTTTAACAACTACCATGATAGTTAAATAAAATTTATTCCTTTGAAGTAGGGAAAAATTGGCTATACGCAAAACTGTAACCATAGAGCTTTCCACCAGCCATATATGCATGTAGTATAGCCTATTTATGTTCATTGTTCTCTATGTGTTACATTGCCAGCATATTCCATGTGCTGACCCGTTTCGGGCTGCAACGTTCATGTTGCAGACTTTTCAGACGACGATTAAGGAGTTTTTAGGTCATGGTTCTATACTCAGTGATGCCGTTGGAGTTGATGGACTCACTTATCTTCCAAGCCTTCCGCTGTTATCGTTATTAGATGGCCTTAAGCCATATTTTATTGTAATAAGTTCTCTTTTGAGACACTCGTTGTAATAAGTGTGTGATTGCTACTCTGTTATAAATCCTTCAAGTACTGTGCAGTGTCAGCATTACTGATCTAGGGATGACACTGGAGCACAGAGATTGGACCGTTTGAGGTCTGGTCGCTACAAGATGGTATCAGAGCACACGCTGACTGTAGGACACGACCAGTAAGCTAAAGCCCTAGATCACTACTCACTCTTCTCATTCTGACTCCTCATCTTTTCTACTCTTTTAGGATGGCGGATGCAAGGAACAAGTTCACACAACCGGATGAAGATACACCCTTTGGATGTCACTTGAAGGAAGTCACTAAGTACCTGAACATCGGAGTACCAAGCTTCGCTGGAACCTACAACGCCGCTTTACCGGAAGAGGAGCGCTGGATGATTCAAGTTCAAGTTCCCGGAAGGACGTTCATGCCCGTCACTGAGCCCATAGAGTTTTCCTTTGATGCACCAACCTGGAGTCTAGGAAAGAGCATGGTAGCTCACATCGCCATGGGACGTATTGGAGAAGTTTACCGCAATGATCTTAAGGATACTATCTACCAGATTTTTGGGCGCCGAGATGAGCACTGGGAGATGACCAGCATCAAGAAGGATAGATCAATTGCAGCTTTTATCCAGGAGTTAAACCAGCACATTCGACGTCAGGAGAACCAGATGTGCGCAGACATGATAGATCTGAAGAAGGCGAGGACAACAATCAAGGAACTGGAGGAAGAACTCAAGGCTACACGTGAAGATTATGAAGAGGAAATTGAAGTACTAGTGGATAAGAATGCTGACCTAACAATGAAGATCGGAATATTTATGGGAGGCCCTACACCAGTAGAAGAAGACGAAGAATCCAAGGAGATTCACCTGGAAGACTACATCATCATCGACAACACTGACTCGGACCCAGACGATAGCGATGATGACTATGTTGATGAAGCTGGAGCAGATATCATGGAGTCTGCAACCGAAGAATATTTCTAGTAGACCACCCCATCAGTAGTAGTAGTCCACCATGTAAATATAGTAGTCCGAGCACTTTTGCGATAGTTAGACCGACTATATGCCCTTGTTTGATTGAATGAAGTGAATTGTTTGCTTTTGCCTCATGTGCATATGTGTAGTGTTTTCTCTTTAGACCCCTCTCTATTCTTAAATCTCATCTTTTCTAAACCCATCAGATGCCTCCGAGACGTGACCCCGGATTTACCTTCCCACCGGAGCTCACTCAGTTGATCCAGCAGCAGAACACATTGATGCAGTTGCTAGTCCAGAATTAGAATCAGGGAAACAACAACAACAACAACCCACCACCACCACCTATTGATCACTTAGCCCATTTTCTTAGGCTGAATCCGCCGGTGTTCTCCAGTAGCACCGAGCCTATAGTAGCAGATGATTGGCTCCGCAAGACAGCAAGGGAGTTGACCACGACAGGATGCACAGATGCGGAAAAGGTGAAGTTTGCCGCGCATCAGCCTGACGGACCCGTAGCATCATGGTGGGAGAACTTCACAGCCACTTTCCCTATCGACACTGTCACATGGGACCAGTTTCAGCAGGCTTTCCGTACTGCCCATGTTTCAGCAGGAGCTATGGCCATGAAGAAGCGTGAGTTTCGCAACTTGCGCCAAGGAGGACGGGTGTCGGTGTCAAAACCGGCGGATCTCGGGTAGGGGGTTCCGAACTGTGCGTCTAGGTCAGACGGTAACAGGAGGCAAGGGACACGAAGTTTTACCCAGGTTCGGGCCCTCTCGATGGAGGTAAAACCCTACGTCCTGCTTGATTAATATTGATGATATGGGTAGTACAAGAGTAGATCTACCATGAGATCACAGAGGCTAAACCCTAGAAGCTAGCCTATGGTATGATTGTTGATGTGTATGTTGTCCTACGGACTAAACCCCCCCGGTTTATATAGACACCGGAGAGGGTTAGGGTTACATAGAGTCGGTTACAATGGTAGGAGATCTGAACATCCGTATCGCCAAGCTTGCCTTCCACACCAAGGAAAGTCCCTTCCGAACACGGGACGGAGTCTTCAATCTTGCATCTTCATAGTCCAGGAGTCCGGCTGAAGGTATAGTTTGGCTATGCGAACACCCCCTAATCCAGGACTCCCTCAGTAGCCCCTGAACCAGGCTTCAATGACGACGAGTCCGGCACGTAGTTTGTCTTAGGCATTGCAAGGCGGGTTCCTCCTCCAAGTACTTCATAGAAGATTTTGAACACAAAGATATTGTCTGGCTCTGCAAAATAAGTTTCCACATATTGCCATAGAGAGAATAATATTTATAGAAATCTAATCTGCTGACATATTTCGTAGCGTGACACACCACGGCCAAGCCTTTATCCGAGTCGTTTCAGTATCCCACCTCAGCGCGTTATGCGAGGCGGTTTCCTTGGCATGTCTTGTCAAATCAGAGATCGTGTCCCCTTATTCCATGATTCTCATCAATACGGGCGTGGGTAACCCAACCGCTTCTAAGACTCCTAGATCATAGGCAAGTCCAAACGAACATGGAGAGGACGCTCGATATCCACCCTCTTTATAAAGGGACGAGGCCTTTTATTTTTCCCTCCCGTGCTCAATCGAATCCTTCCCCCACCTCAAGCTCAAACGCCCGAAGTTTAGGTCAGGTGCTCCAAACCTTCAGTCATGTCCGGATCTAGCCTTCAAGGCCGATGGGTGCCTTCTTACGTCACGGAAGAAGACGTCAAAAAGTTGAGGGAGGCCAGATATCTGACCACCGAGATTCTGCATCGGCTGCCTCCCCGGGGGCAGGCCGTCCCCTCCCCCGAACCCAACGAGAGCGTCGTGTTCGTCTCCCACTTCCTTCGAGGTCTAGGCCTTGCATTGGATCCTTTTGTCAGGGGCTTGATGTTTTACTACGGGCTAGATTTCCATGATCTAGCTCTGGACTCCTTTCTTCATATCACGACATTTATTGTTGTGTGCGAGGCCTTCCTCCGGGTTACCCCTCACTTTGGCTTATGGCTCAAGACCTTTGAAGTAAAACCGAAGATGATCGAGGGGCAACATGCGGAGTGTGGAGGCGCCTCAATACACAAGATGATGGGAGCCGCATGGCCCGAAGGTTCCATTCCAGAGGTGTCTGAATTATGGCAACAGTAGTGGTTCTACATCATGGCTCCTAGAAGGGCCAAGTGGGCGGCCGCCCCTATCTTCCGCCCGGGCCCTCCACCACCGCTGATGTCATGGATTAGCAGAGGATTGAGCTGGGGTACGGCTAAGGACGTGCCTATACTGCAAAGCCGCATTCAAGATCTCTTTAATGGAGATTTCAGTTTGGTTGCGGTAACACAAGTTATGCTGGTTCGTCAAGTCCAGCCTTGCAAATGCCAGCCTCTTTGCTTGTGGGAGTTCAATCCTGAGGGATCGCGCGCCATTCAAAATTTCCTCGGCCTGACGCACGAGGAGATGTACAAGTCGTTCTTCGGACCTCAAGTGGAGTGTCCGGAAATCACCGAGGACGCGGGCCTGAGTAGCAACCGCGCCGCCGAAGAGGTAAGGCGACTTCCGACCGAGCGTACTACCTCTCCTTTGATGCAAAGTTATTTCTGAGAGTTTGCTTTTTGACCAGGACTGCCTAACAAAGGCAAAGTTGATTCGGTGCTCGGCCCCCCTTCCTGAGGGTTTGGAAAATCCAATATTGAAAAAGATGCTCCAGACCGCGCCCTGCTCGGAGCCCTTGAAGGAAAATGCGGGCGGTCGCGGGCCCCCAACGCTGGCCACTCTAGCCGAGGGAGCGAGCATCTCCATGAAGGAAGATGATCAGAAGAGGAAAAGGATTGCGTCCGGGGATTCGGAAGCCGAAGCTTCCAAACGGGAGAAGAAGTCTCCCGCAGAGGGTCCTACCCCGAGGGGTGCGGTTGCTGCACAAAGTCCGGGGGGGGATCAATTCTCCCTCGAGTCATAAGTGACCCAAAGTACTTTAATAGTACACATATGTCGTCTTTTCTTCTGAGAAAATAACCACTGCATATATCTTTGCAGTTCGGGCCTTAGCCCCTCTCAGATGAGCTCGTCTTCGGGGGATCTTCTTCCGGAGATGATGGAGAGCGAAACGCCTCCTTCGGTCTCCTCCACTCCGAAAGCGGGCGATCCTGAAGTGTCGTCGCGGAGGGCCTCTCCGGGTCCGGCGAGGCCAGAAGATAATTCCGTCGACCCCCGAAGCTTCCCGTGTCCGGCTCCCGAAGAGAGCAGGCAAACGAGTCCGACACCATCTAGTGTACGGTCGGATGTTCTGAGGGAGTTGGTGGGGCGAGCGGCCATCTCAGATGAACACCGTGTGTTGATGAATACGGTGATGGAGATAATCTCGTCCGCCGAAAGCGGATTGCATAAAGCTTTTATGAGTCTACTAACAGGTTTTGAGGTACGTAAAATAATGTATGATAGTCCTGCACATGCTAAGTGTGCCCTGTGTAGATAGTAGCCCCCGAGACTCTGGTTGTTGTTGGGAACGACGACGATCAGAGGATCATAATCCCAGGTAGTAACCATACTGCTTTTATGAGCAGGTGATAGAAGCTCCGGTGGCTAGCCGGACTAGCGAGTTTGCCCATTTAAAACGGCAGTTGGATGCGGCAGACGCCGACATCGAGCTTGTTAACAAAAGGCTTGACGAGGCGCAGGGTAGGTGTTATTATCTGGTAAACACCGCATAGTAAGAGCAGCATGAAGCCAGTATATTTAACATGTTGTTACTGCAGATGGAGCTGCCACTGTTGAATCCTTGCGGGCAGAACTTGCCCGAGCCAAGGAACAAGCGAGATTGGGTAATGCGGCTGCTTTGAAGGCGGCCGAAGAGTTGCGAGCCGAGAAGGCCGCGCATGGCGAGAGCCGGGATAAGATGTCCAATATGGCCGTAGAACTAAAAGCCGCCATCGACCGTTGCCGGGCTCTTGAAAAGGAAAACCAGGCGAAGGCATCGGACCTTGAGAAGGCTGCTGCAACGGGAAAAGACCTCCGCTCTGCTATGAGGGCAAAGAAGGAGGAGCTGCGGGAAGCCGGGGATATTGTAGCCGGGAAATCCTTTATGCTGCAGAGGAAGTTCGGAGATCCATGGTATGCCCCTTTGGATCGGCTGTGGAGTTTGGAGGATGTGTATATGGATTTGGCGGCGAGCGCTGCCGATGCGGCCAAATACTTCCAGAGTCAGACGGAATGTGAAGTAGACCAGCTGTTTTGGAAACAATTCCTTTCTCCCGAGCGTCCGCTTTCATTGACGAACCAATTAGCCGAATGGGCCGAACTAAATAGGTTGTCCGGACTCTCCATGAGGTCTGTTGTGGATCAGCTATGGCCGGGAAGGTCGAAACCGAGCAGCTATTTCAGCTTGGTGCAGCAGTTCCTTGACGTGGTGCCGCGCATAAATGCGATGAAGAGGTCGGCGTGCATAGAAGGCGCATGAATGGCCTTTGCCCGTGCTAAAGCATACTGGGCAGAGATGGATGCTACCACTGTTGCAGCGCAGGATTCGGCCATAGGTCGAAGGGCTGCTAAGCACTACTTTGAGGAAGTTCTTGAGGGTGCTCATTTGATAGAGACCCAGTGCTCAAAAAATATTATGTTTGAGTGACATGTAATCTCATTGTAAGCGAAATGCTTTTATAAATTTTCATAAGGCTACTTTTATACTTTTTCCTGAAAGTAATGTGATGCCTCCTGGGCGGCCGTTTATGTATACATGTGTATAACCTGAAAGATTGCAGTCGTCGGCTTCAACCCCCACGCATATAATGCGGAGGTGTTCGCAGAAACACGCATTCACACTTAACCCAACGTCTTGGTCCTATTAAGGAGGTGATAGCGGAGCGAGCAAGGCAACCGGACTATAATGCTTTAACACTTTCACTTAGTCATAGGAGTTTGACAGTGGGGCTACTAGATAGCCCCTGGTGGCTCCGCACTCTCCCGATCCTGGGGTGCGTATATGCCTGGCTGGAAAGCGGCCCTTCGTTAAGGCGGAGGAATTCTAACATTCCCATGGGCCATCAAGTGGTTGACCAGTCTCGCGCTAGATCATGATAGTTAGTTTTCGGCTTTCTCTACTGAGGTGCTCGTCCGGATGAACCAGGGCACAATCGCAGTAGTTCTCCTGGTGCTACCTTAGCCGATAAAGCAGAACATAAGGCACCAAAACACATGAGCCGAGCAAACCCAACATTTGACCAAAGACAATGATTCGGAGCTGATGCATATAGGGCCAAACTCACGACGCCGAACACTCCCTAAGGTATTCGGTCTTTGTGGTATAAACCGGGCCTAAATAATGTCCTTCGTAAGAAGCTCCTTATGTCCAAGTACGTGCATTGGTCTGGCGTGGCCACATGCCAAGACGTCGGCATTCTTCTCAACGGTGGATATGTATCAACAAGAGACAGTAAAAAAGGTTTACGCAGGGTCTTAATCTAAAAAGAATCCTTGGAGCGGGTTCCTGCTGCACGTCTGTGCCTGTGTCTCTGTTGTGCTGTATCCTGGACGGGTGTGGCACGATGATCATCTGTAAAAGAGAGGAATTTAGGTGAAAAAGGTTGTCGTGCAAAAAGATAATTAAAGAAACTATGCATAATTCAAGATGAGGAGGAATGGCCACATGTCTATGTGCGTTGAGCCCCATGTAAATAGGGGTGTGACCATTTATTCAGTATAAGCAGCGGCGCCGGACTCGATTAGTTGTGTCTGAGGTCTTGACGACCTATGGGGCGCTTTGGCTAGTCCAGGCGCCTTTAGTGTGTGGCTGCCAAGGCAGCCTCACTCTCTTCAGCGCGCAGAGATCGCTTGATATTTCCATGCACTGAAATGATGCCACGTGGACTGGGCATCTTGAGTGTGAGGGAGGCGTAGTGTGGTATTGCATTAAAGCGGGCGAAAGCTTCGCGCTCGAGCAGTGCTTGATAGCCACTTTGAAACGGAGCGATGTGGAAGGTTAAATGCTCGCTACGGAAGTTATCGGGGGAACCGAATATGACTTGTAGTAGGAGGGAGCCCGTACAACGAGCCCCTGGGCCTGCCGTTACTCCTTTAAAGGTAGTATTGCTATGGCGAATTTGTGTTGGGTCTAACCCCATCCCGCGGATTGTATCCTGGTATATTAGGTTTAGGCTGCTGCCGCCATCCATCAAGACACATGTGAAGTGATATCCGCCAATTACTGGGTCTAATACCAAGGCAGCCCATCCTGCGTGTCGGATACTTGCTGAGTAATCGCGATGGTCGAAAATGATCGGTTGAGACGACCATTGGCAGGACTTCGTGGTGACAGGAACTGGGGTATATTTTCCTGGGGGTGCCGCATTGTTTTTTCCCTTGATCATGTGTAGTACGTTTACTGTTTTGACTTCTGGTGGGAATTTCTTTTGTTCCCCAGTGTCTTGCTTGGGAGGCTCGTCCTCGTCTTCACTTGGTGTATCCTCCCCCTTGTGTACGGCGTTGAGCTTGCCGGACTGCTTGAAGACCCAACATTCTCTGTGGGTGTGATTAGCGGGCTTGCTAGGGGTACTATGTATCTGACATACCTGGTCCAGAATTTTGTTGAGGCTGGACGGTTCATCCCTGGTGCCTTTAGTGGGCGACTTTTAACCTGGCCGGGAGCTTTTGAATCCGGCATTTACTGCCGTGCCCTTCGTGCTGTCTTCTTTATTCCAGCGTTTGCTATTGCTGTTGTGCCGTGATTTCCCGTTTCCATCTCTAACTTCAGATGTACTAGGGTCGCTGGTGCTGCATCTAGCTAGCCAGCTGTCCTCACCCGCGCAAAAGCGGGTCATGAGGTTTGTTAATGCGGCCATCGTTCTCGGCTTATTTTGGCCGAGGTGTCTGGCGAGCCATTCGTCACAGATGCTATGCTTGAAAGCTGCCAAGGCTTCGACGTTCGAACAGTCGACAATCTGGTTCTTTTTAGTGAGAAACCTGTTCCAAAGCTTTCGGGCTGACTCTCCGGGCTGTTGAGTTATATGACTCAAATCGTCCGCATCCGGAGGTCGGACATAAGTTCCTTCAAAATTTGCCCGAAAGGCGTCTTCAAGCTCTTCCCAACTTCCAATGGAGCTTTCGGGGAGGCCTTTGAGCCAGTGACGAGCTGGCCCTTTGAGCTTGAGGGGTAAGTATTTGATGGCGTGGAGATCATCTCCTCGATCCATATGGATATGAAGCATATAGTCCTCAATCCAAACCCCAGGGTCTGTTGTCCCATCATATGCCTCTATGTGTACGGGCTTGAATCCCTCTAGAAATTCATGGTCCGGCACCTCATCGGTGAAACATAGGGGGTGTGCGGCACCCCTGTAACTGGGTGTACCGCGTTGTTCTGATGCTTGTTGTGTTGCATTGTATGCTGGGGCGCGCTTGCGTGGTCCATAGATGGATCTTGTTGCGCCGTCCTTTGGGTGCGAGCCCTCGCGTGGGTCGCGTGTTGTATTGTGAGTGGCATTGTATGCCATTCTGTGTTGATAGAGGGGTCGTCTATCCAACCAGGTGGTTGCTTTGATATTTGGTTGTGGGGGGTTGGAGGCCTCCTCATCGAATTCGGGTAGCAGCTTCCGCTTTGGGTAGCTCTTTGAGGGGAGATCGTCGCCGTACATTGCTTCTGTATTAAGTATTTTACTCCATCTGAATTGGAGTTTGTTTTGCGCGGCCTTGAGCCTTCGCTTCTGCTTTTTAAGGCTCCTTACAGTGGCAACGAGCCTTTCGCGGGCATTCTGATGCTCCGGGTGCCTGTCCAGCGTTATGCCGTCCGGACCGTTATCCCTGATAGGATTTGTTTGTTCGGTTTGAATATCCGGATTGCCGTTGTCCGGCAGTGGTTCGCCCTGCTCCAGCGCTGGGTCTGTGTGATCGCTATTTCTGTCGAGGCGGGATTTGGGGCGGCGCTTGCGTCTCCGTTTTGACTGCTTTTCGAGCGAACAGGCCTTCGATGCGTCCTTCTGCTCCTCGTCGTCATCTTTTGGTGGGTCCACCATGTATACATCATATGACGAGGTGGCGTTCCAGGGCCCAACAGGCGCTGGTTCTTCATTGTCTCCTTCATCGGCGTCCATACCGTCGATGTCTTCGGAGTCAAAGTCGAGCATGTCGGTTAAATCATCGACAATGGCTACAAAGTGGGTGTGGGTGGGCTTTGAATTTCTTCATCGTCCATACTCCAACCTTGCTGACCGTAGTCCGGCCAGGGCTCTCCTGATAAAGAGAGAGACTTCAGTGACTTCAGGATATCGCCGAAAGGCGAGTGCTGAAAGACGTCCGCGGCCGTGAACTCCATGATCGGCGCCCAATCGGACTCGATCGGCAGGGGCGCGGAGGGTTCGGAGTCCGGAGAAGAATCTGGCTCCATGGAGTCACGAGTCTCGCAGAGTACAGGGCTGGTGTTCGGCTCAACCGCCATTGGGATCACAGCCCCCGAGGTGGCGTCCAACCACTCATCCTCGATCGGCGTGGTTGGCTCCGAACTAAGGGTCGGAGCCGATGCGGGTGCGGCCTCCAGGGCACTATTCGGCGGCAGAGCTAGATCATGCTCGTCGTGACAGTGCGGCGCGCTCGGCGGTGGTTCAAGTCCGTCGAAGATCAAGTCCCCGCGGATGTTAGCCGTGTAGTTTAAATTTCCGAATCTGACCTGACGGCCAGGGGCGTAGCTTTCGATCTGCTCTAGATGGCCAAGTGAATTGGCCCGCAGTGCGAAGCCGCCAAAGACGAAGATCTGTCCGGGGAGGAAGGTCTCACCCTGGACTACATCGCCATTGATGATCGTAGGAGCCATCGGGCCTGACGGCGACGGCACAGAGGAACTCTCAATGAAAGCACCAATGTCGGTGTCAAAAACGGCGGATCTCGGGTAGAGGGTCCCGAACTGTGCGTCTAAGATGGACGGTAACAGGAGGCAAGGGACATGAAGTTTTACCCAGGTTCGGGCCCTCTCGATGGAGGTAAAACCCTACGTCCTGCTTGATTAATATTGATGATATGGGTAGTACAAGAGTAGATCTACCACGAGATCAGAGAGGCTAAACCCTAGAAGCTAGCCTGTGGTATGATTGTTGATGTGTATGTTGTCCTACGGACTAAAACCGCCCGGTTTATATAGATACCGGAGAGGGTTAGGGTTACATAAAGTCGGTTACAATGGTAGGAGATCTGAACATCCGTATCGCCAAGCTTGCCTTCCACGCCAAGGAAAGTCCCTTCCGGACATGCGACGGAGTCTTCAATCTTGCATCTTCATAGTCCAGGTGTCCGACTGAAGGTATAGTTCGGCTATCCGAACACCCCCTAATCCAGGACTCCCTCAACGGGCAGTTGGCCAGTACGTGGAGGATTTTAGTAAGCTAGCACGTTATGCCCCAGATGATGTTGCTACGGATGCAGCTAAGCAGGAGAAGTTTCTGGAAGGACTGAATGATGAGTTGAGCATGCATTTGATGGTAGCAACCTTCAAAAACTACCAGGAGTTGGTAGATCATGCTCTTATGATTGAAGGGAAGCAGCAGCAGATTGAGAACCGCAAGAGGAAGTATGGACAATGGAAGTAGAATCCTGGAGCTCAGCAAAAGCCACGTTTTACCCCTAGACCGAGAGGACAATTTCAGCATACCCATGGAGGAGGTAGCTCGCACAATCATAATGGCCCCAAGAATGGTAATGGGAATGGAGGAAGGAACGGCCAGAACCGTACCAACCCATCAACCCCAGCTAAGAGAGACCTGAGCCAAGTCACTTGCTTTAAGTGCCAGAAGACCGGACATTATGCCAATGAATGTCCTGAATCCCAGAATGGAAATGGCAATGGAAGCTCTGGGAAGAAGCCGAACCCTTTCAATAGGGGACAGGTGAACCACGTTAACGTGGATGAGGTTGAAGAGCAGCCGGATGCAGTAATCGGTAAGTTTTTGGTTAAGTCATTTACTGCAATCGTTCTTTTTGATACTGGTCCATCGCATTCATACATCTCAAGGGAATTTGCAGATAAGTATAACCTGCCCACCAAAGTTCTTAGAACACCTATGTTAGTAAGCTCACCAGGAGCGGAGTACATGGCCAGTAAAGGATGTTTTGAAGTGCCATTGAGTATAGGTAGGCATGTGTTTCCCTCGGATCTGATCATTTTGGAATCACAAGGTTTGGATGTAATTCTGGGTATGGATTGGCTATCGTTGTATGGAGGAAACATCGATTGCGCCAGTAAGTCGATTTTGCTGACCACCCCAGAAGGAAGAAGGATCAAGTATGTATCCCGGCATGTGCCGAAGAGGATTCAAGTAAATTCCCTAACAGGAGTTGTGCAAGAGGAAGTACCAGTGGTAAAGGATTTCCTTGATGTGTTTCCAGAGGAATTGCCAGGCATGCCACCGGATAGAGATATTGAGTTTTTAATTGAGCTTTTGCCAGGCACGGGGCCAATATCTAAGAGACCATACAAGATGCCCGCAAAAGATTTGGAGGAGATTAAGAAGTAGATTAAGGAGTTACTGGATAAAGGATATATTCGCCCAAGTTCTTCGCCTTGGGGATCGCCAGTACTTCTAGTGGAGAAAAAGGATGGATCATTAAGGATGGTTGTTGATTATCGAGGATTGAACGAAGTAACAATCAAGAACAAGTACCCACTACCTATGATCAATGATGTGTTTGACCGATTGCAAGGAGCTAAGGTATTTTCCAAGATCAATCTGCGATCAGGATACCATTAGTTGAAGATTCGAGAACAGGATATACCTAAGACAGCTTTTACCACCAGGTATGGGCTGTACGAGTACACCGTTATGTCATTTGGACTGACTAACGCACCTGCACATTTTATGAACATGATGAGCAAAGTGTTTATGGAGTTTTTGGATAAGTTCTTCGTAGTGTTCATTGATGATATTCTAGTTTACTCGAAGAATGAAGAGGAGCATAAGGAGCATTTGCATTTGGTACTTGAGAAGCTCAAAGAACATCAGTTATATGCCAAGTTTAGCAAATGTGAATTTTGGTTGATGGAAGTTGGATTCCTCGGACATGTTATATCCGGAGAAGGTATAACAGTAGATCCCACCAAGGTTGACACTGACAAATTGGGAAGCCCCAACAACAGTTGGAGATATCCGGAGTTTTCTTGGACTCACAGGATACTACCGGAGATTCATTGAAAATTTCTCGAAGATTGCGAAGCCTATGACGGAGTTGTTGAAGAAGGATACCAAGTTCAAATGGACTAAGGAATGTGAGGCCAGTTTCCAGGAGTTGAAGAAATGTTTGGTTACATCACCTGTGTTGATTTTGCTGGATCAGAACAAAGATTATGAGGTGTATTGCGATGCTTCACTTCAAGGACTTGGAGCAGTGCTTATGCAGGAAGGAAGAGTTGTTTCATATGCCTCACGACAGCTTAAGCCTCATGAGTTGAATTATGCCACGCATGATTTGGAGTTAGCAGCCGTAGTGCATGCATTGAAAACTTGGAGACATTTTCTCATTGGATACCATTGTTAGGTGTACACGGATAACAAGAGTTTGAAGTACATCTTCACGCAGAAGGAGTTGAATCTCAGGCAAAGGAGATGGTTGGAGCTCATCAAGGATTATGATATGAGATTGCATTATCATCCCAGAAAGGCTTACATAGTAGCCGATGCGCTGAGTTGTAAAAGTCATGTCAACACCTAATGAGAGGAGATTTACCAAGGGAGTTAGCCGAAAATCTTTGTGAGCTATGTTTGGAGATAGTTCCGAGAGGCTATGTAGCAGCATTAGAGATTCAGTCTACTTTGATGGATAAGATCAGAGAAGCCCAGAAGACTGACAAGGAGGTTTCCACTATAAAGGAGAAAATGAGCAAAGGAAAAGTTAAAGGATTTCGCGAGGATGAGCACGATACCTTATGGTTTGAAGACCTTGTATATGTGCCCAATGACCCAGAGATCAGGCAGTTAATTCTGCAGGAAGCCCATGATTCACCATATTCGATTCATCCAGGAAATACCAAGATGTATTTGGATTTGAAGGATACTTTCTAGTGGACCGGAATGAAGAAGGATATTGCGGAGTATGTAGCAGTTTGTGATGTATGTCAGAGAGTAAAGGCAGAGCATCAGAAGCCAGCGGGATTGCTATAGCCATTGCCAATACCCGAATGGAAGTGGGATAAGCTAGGCATGGATTTTATTACGGGTTTGCCCCGAACTTGTTGAGGCTATGACTCGATTTGGGTTGTCGTCGATCGTTTGACAAAGGTAGCTCATTTCATCCCAGTGAAGACTACCTACACCAGTGCTAAGTTGGCAAAGATATACATGACCAGGATCATATGTCTGCATGGAGTTCCAAGGAGCATTGTATCAGATAAAGGAACCCAGTTTACCTCAAAGTTCTGGAATTAGTTGCACGAAACATTGGGTACCAGGCTAGAGTTCAGTACAACTTTTCATCCGCAGACAGATGGCCAGACCAAGAGAGTCAATCAGATTTTGGAGGATATGCTGAGAGCTTGTGCGCTATATTATGGATCTAGTTGGGACGACAATTTGCCGTATGCAGAGTTCTCTTACAACAACAGTTATCAATCCAGTTTGAAGATGGCCCCTTTTGAAGCCTTGTACGGAAGGAGGTGCAGGACCCCATTGTCGTGGGATGAAGTTGGAGACCGACAATTGTTTGGACCGGATCTGATTAAGGAGTCTGAACAGAAGGTGAAATTGACTCGCGATAGGCTCAAGGTAGCCCAGTCCAGGCAGAAGAGCTACGCAGATTCTAAACGCAAGGAGGCAGTTTACAAAGTTGGAGACCGAGTTTACCTTCGAGTATCTCCACTTCGAGGAGTTAAGCGCTTTGGAGTTAAGGGAAAGTTAGCGCCACGTTTTGTAGGACCATACAAAGTTTTCGAGCGTATGGAAGAAGTAGCCTACAAGTTGGAATTGCCTGAAGGATTGTCAGGAGTTCACGACGTATTCCACATTTCACAATTGAATAAGTGCCACACAGAGATGGCTGATATACCGCTGAGAGATACAGTGCCACTAGAAGCGATTCAGTTGGACAGTGATTTGACCTATGAGGAGAAACCAGTCAAGATTCATGAGTATGCTAGCCGAGTCACCCGCAGTAAGGTCATCAAGT
This sequence comes from Triticum aestivum, assembly GCF_018294505.1. Lineage (NCBI taxonomy): Eukaryota > Viridiplantae > Streptophyta > Magnoliopsida > Poales > Poaceae > Triticum > Triticum aestivum. The sequence goes on from NC_057800.1 coordinate 46,680,980, forward strand.
TTTGCAAAGTTTAGTGGAGCCACCACACGGAGGATGAAGCCACCTGGGAGCGAGAGGAAGATCTGCTGAAGGACCACCCTCACCTATTTTCTAGCCAACCCGAATCTCGAGGGCGAGATTCATCTTAAGGGGGGGGGGTAGGTTTGTAACATCCCAAATTTTCAATTTCGAATGTTATACATTAGATCATCTTTGCATATCATATTTTATTGAATTTTGGTTGATCCTAGAAATTCTACGCAACTCAAGGACCCTCGGAGAGAGTTGGGGATTTCATTATTTTCATATTTGAGTTTTCTCAAATTTGGAAAAATAGGATCATTTGATTTTATTTATTTTATCTTCAATTATTTCTATTACAAAAATATGAGAGAGTGAATAAAATGACTTTCCCAAAATAAAGAAATATTAAGGATTTAATAATAAAATCAAATAAGATTTTATTTTGGTTTTATTTGCTATTTTATTAGAATTTAGGAAAAATGCGTGTTTTTCAAAATTGCATATAGGCCCCAAATAAATGTTCATCCTATGCGGCTTGATTTTAGAAGCCGGGGAAAATTTATTTCGGGATTTTTGGAGTCCGTTTAGTATTTCTTTTGTTTGTTTTTCTGCACATAATTATTTAAAAAAAAGTGTGAACCGACTTCACGCCGGGATCGGCCGGGACTCCTCCGGCCGGGCCCTTTATATAGCGCCACCCCGGGGCCCGATTAGCCCAAGCTGCCGCCGCCCCGCAAACCCTAATCCTAGCCGCCGCAGCGCGCCGCCGCCGCCGCCGGACCCGCCCGCCGAGGTTGCCCCACTGCCCTTTTTTTAGAAAAAACCGTTTGGTTTTTCGTTCGGTTTTTTTAGTTTCCGTTTTTTTATTATATCGGTTTTATTTTCCGGTTTAGGTTAATTAGCGAGCATTTGCTCGTTCGTTCGTTTTAATGAATGCGGTCATCGTTCAGATCCAGATAACGAACATTTGTTCGTTAATCTGTTCGTCGTTTTTTTCTCGAATTAATCCGCGATTATTCTGATCGTGATTTCTGATCCGATTTTTGATCTAGTATAACTTTTCGCTCGTTTATCGGAATCAGGCGATTCAAGCGCCTGGAGTTTCTTCTCGAAACCCTTTTTCTGTTTAACCAACTCAAACAAGTTTTTGCCTCTGTAAAATTTGACCTAGATCTAGAATAGTAAACGAAGCTTGTTTCTTTTGCAGTTTGTCTTCGTTGCTTTGTTCGATTTGATTCTTTTTGCCAACTGGAGTTCTTAGGTTGAACTATCTGGTTAGATCTTTTCTTTGAGCTTTACCTGCGCATTAGATGAGTGCTTATTGTATGCTTGTTTGTTTGCGATAGAGTACCCGGAGTGCGCAGCTTGCTACTTTGAATCGCTAGGTTTTGCGGATCATCAGCAAGGCAAGTAACACTTTGATCATACCTCCTACTACCCAGTTTTTATTGCATTAGATTAATCCTTACACATTGCATGATTAGGATCTAATTAAATTGTGGGTTTTGGGGAGTAGATGAGGTAGTACCTATTACCTGTCTTATTATCAAACCTTTGGGAGTTACTTCTACGTTTGCTTATTATGCCATGCTATGCTAGTAGACGTGGATTGGGTGAGTGTATCCATGACAGATGTGAGATTGTTGAAAATTAATGGTTTATCTAAGGTGGCAACTTAAACACACATCTGGGTGGATTGACGCACCTGCGTATTCCAGCGATTGCCTGTTTTCTTTTGGACCGCCACCCAGGCTCAAAGGGATCATGAGATTATTCATACTAGAAACTTCCATGTGCAGCCACAAGCTACTATGGGCTCTAGCACAGTTGAATAAGTCGTGCGAACTCTTACAGTGGTAGACTAGAGATGTAGGGGAAAGTAGGTGTAATGGTCTACCCGATCATAAGGTGCTAGCGCTTCTGAAAGACTATGTCTCGATCATCCGTTTCTCAAACACCAGGTAGTACGAGAATTCCAATGGAGGAGATCGAGTCTTGTGGGGAAAAGTGTGCAAACCTTTGAAGAGTGTATAAACTAATCATGGTTAGCCATGTCCCCAGTTATGGAGAACTTGAGTATCTAGTACTTGGATTATCATGTGAATCTCATCATGTTACTCTAATTAATATTGTTGGGTTTAATGATGATGTTTAATTGGGATTGAGAGGGTGTCTACACTCTCAATGTTTAACAACTACCATGATAGTTAAATAAAATTTATTCCTTTGCAGTAGGGAAAAATTGGCTTTACGCAAAACTGTAACCATAGAGCTTTCCACCAGCCATATATGCATGTAGTATAGCCTATTTATGTTCATTGTTCCCTATGTGTTACATTTCCAGCATATTCCATGTGCTGACCCGTTTCGGGCTGCAACATTCATGTTGCAGACTTTTCAGACGATGAGTAAGGTGCCTTTAGGTCGTGGTTCTATACTCAGTGATGCCATTGGAGTTGATGGACTCACTTATCTTCCAAGCCTTCCGCTGTTATCGTTATTAGATGGCCTTAAGCCATATTTTATTGTAATAAGTTCTCTTTTGAGACACTCGTTGTAATAAGTGTGTGATTGCTACTCTGTTATAAATCCTTCAAGTATAGTGTGGTTTCAGCATTACTGATCCAGGGATGACACTGGAGCACAGAGATTGGACCGTTTGAGGTCTGGTCACTACAACGGCGACCGTGGTGAGCGACACGCTCATATCGTCGCTAGACACGGTCGGTTTCAGTATGCCGAGGGTGGCGTTAGTGCTGTGTCACGACCAACGGTATGTTTGGTTTGTGCCCAAGGTTGCCCAGCAAAGCATTGGGTAGCCAAAATTTTGGTTGAGGTATTGGTTGCCCAAGATTTGGCCGACATTGGCAAGAAAAATGAACTAGAGTTGGCTAGATTTCATTGGCATGCCAAAGAAATGGCAACCATACAAACAAAGACCAATCTTTGGGTCAGGTCTAAAATTTTGGTTGAGGTATTGGTTGCCCATGATTTGGTCAACATTGGCAAGAAAACTGAACTAGAGTTGGCTAGAGTTCATTGGCATGCCAAAAAAATGGCAACCATCCAAACAAAGACCAATCTTTGGGTCATGACCAAAATTTTGGTAAGGTGCACTTTGGCCACAATACAAACACACCCCAACACCCGGCTCGTCGAGGATGCACGGGGCGCCGCGACACGTCCGCGGAGTGGTGTAGCGTGGCCAACTGCATCCTCTGGACCTGAGACCATGCCCGGTCGTCTTGCTTTTTCAATGACATGCGGGGATCGCATGTGAGCAAAGGGCATCTCCAACGTTGCCACGACCGCAGCTGACTACCCTGGCACACCAAAACCCTCGTCCCTCGCGCCGTCGCGCGGTGCGTTCCTAGCCGGCGCCAGCTGCCCGCATTCATGCCGTCTGTTCGTATGTCATCATTAAGAGGCTCGGTGCCCGAGGAACCAACTCTGGTGACTTAATGACGCACCCGGACGCTTGGCCTCACCGGAATGCGCTACTTAAAGCGGCAACACCCAGCTAACCTCCACACCATAGTGCATTGTCCTCCTACCTGGCACCACATCCGCCATGACCGCAAGTGCGAATGCTCTGCGGGAGAGCTTGTCTTAGGGGATGAAGCTCGAGGTCGCCGCCCTCGCTCAAGTCACCTCTCGCGACGCAATAGCGGCGTAGCCGGACGCGGACGCGACTGCACAAGCGGTGGCCATGCTGGCGGTCGACGACGGGAGCACCATCAGCCATGCGTCCTACTTGCTGCCGTCCAACGCCCGGCACCGCCGAGGTCGGGGACTCCTCCGAGGATGAGTAGGACATGGGAGGCAGCAGGGCATGGTGTGCCAACTGGCCGGTCCGTATCCCGTGTTCTACTCTTCCTCACCGGAGATCGCACCCTCACTTCACTGGTCTTGAACCCCGCCCCCGTACATAGAGATCGCAGATGGAGGACGTCGGTCGCCGCCGTAGAATAGGTTTAGGGTCGGGTTTCTTTTATTTTTCTGTCCTATAAAAGTTCGAAATGTAATAAAAATCTGCCGTGTCTGCATTAATCTCGGCTGGTGTATATGAACTTTCACAATAATATACATATTGTAGGAGTACTAGCAAGATGCCCGTGCATTGCACGGAATATAAAGATCTTGTGGGAGAAAAGGATGAACGAGGGAAAGCCTTATCTGCAAATGTGGAGAGGAGTGCGGGTAAATTGTCATAGTTTCCTTCCTATCCGTTAGATATAGATCAGACAGCCTATATTGCAGGATGACAGGCACACCATCATCACCAACTCTGTTGTTTATTGAACCGAGACAAATCTAACATGCGAAGTAAAATAAACACATAGGGTCTATACATACACAAATTATCTTAGGCACTCCAATAGTACGTCCACTACACATTCACGCATTTCACATCTTTCTACATCTACGGGAACCTATGAAAGGGTTAACATAAATTGCCTCTCTTTCTCCTCCCCTGATTTTCATGGTGGTGGGCCCCTCCCTCCCCCAACCTACAATCAACAGCTCACACGTTTCACATTACGTTAATTATGTAACTGGGATTACGTAGGTGTAGCATTACTCGTCCTAAAAAACCCAACTAAGCCAACCTCCCAGCATATCGCGTGGGAAAAGACCCGGCCGCACCGTTTTAGTCGGGATTACCGGATTACTAGTAGTACTATCGATGGATCGTGCGAAGCAACAATTTTTTTTGAGGGGGTGAAGCACCTAGTTTAAAAGGGAAAAAGGCAGTACACTCACAGAACTCCTGTCGCGGTCGCATTGCACCCCACACACGTTCGGTCCTGCACACGGCTCACGCAAACGGAACGCGCTTCGGCTTGCCTCTTCACTGACACGTGGGACTGCACTTGGAGAAACCGACCATGCGCCAAACTCCCCCCGCCCACCGTGCGAAAATCCTCCCCCCCACACCCAAAAATTCCCCCCAAATCCGATTCAACCGCCCTTCGGCTAACTAGCCAATAATATTCCCCAAACCCCCCTCCCCCTGTCCCCCTCCACTCTATTCGCTCCACCAAAGCCGCCCTCCCCGCCGCGCCGATACGTCGGTGCCACGGTTCGGCGATCCTCTCGCTCCCACAGTACGCTCTCGTAGACTGCCGTCCTCTAGCCGCGCCGCCACCTCTGGCTACGTTCTTGTGGAGGCGCATGGCGGTCAGCGCCGCCACCGCTGGCGATGTTCGTGTGGAGACGCACGGCGGTCAGCTTCTCTCACAATACGCGCATTCTAGACTGAGGCCCCATTCATGTCGGTGTAGCGCTGAATGTTAGCTGATAGACGCTGTTAATCTCACTGTTTGCCGAAGTAGTTTACTGTCAATATGCTCTGCTTAAGAAGCTTCCTTGCCCTGTTCTGCACTCAATCTGCTTAGCTGAGATGGCATGCCAAGGCCGATTAGTTGCTAAAATATCCTGCCATATATTTATTATGACGTAGATTTCCATGGTCTAGTAGCCAATCTGTTAGGTGAAATAGCTCTACACCGTTTTATACTCGATCTTTGTTGCTGCGATGTCCTTCGATAGTTTGATCGCTGTGTGCTTAGCCTCATTGACTGCTGAAACAACCTGCCATAATTTGGCACTCAAATATGTTTGCTGAATTAGCTTTACATATATTTCGTTACTTAGATCGGCTCGTCCAAATATCTTGTCATAGCTTTACACATCGACCTAGGTATTTTTTTCTGGACTTCATAAGAAAGCATATATGTTTTTCCTATAATATCTAGTAGAAGAACTAATTTGTATGTCTAACAGATGGACATGACTTGGATAACTTCTGCTCGAAGATTCTCCGCTGCATATGTCGAGGGGGTTGAAAACTTCATGAACTTTATCAGAGCTGAGTACGGTGGTCCGAAATCAGATGTGCTCTGCCCGTGTAGCAGTTGTATGAATTCAGTTACAAGACCCCAATCAACTGTGCAAAATCATCTACACTTGTATGGGATGTCGGTCTCATATACTAGGTGGGTTCATCATGGTGAAGCTATGAACGTCAATGTTATTGACTACGTGGAAGCAGCAGATCACCATCTTGATCTGCCTGATGCTCAGGTGGAAGAGGAGGAGGAGGTGGTGGTGGCGGAGCCAGTGAGTTTGACCAACATTGAAACAATGCTACGAAATGCTCGTGCATTCCGTGAACTTTCACCTGCAGAAGAAAAATGGTGGGCCCGCATGTTGGAACAATGCAACGTTGCTGTCACCCCAGTAAATAAGCTATCAGTATTCTCAGCTATGGTCACCTTTCTTCAGGTGAAGATATCTGAGCGGATGACCAACAAATCATTCGATGCGATGTTGGCTGCTTTCCGCAAATCTTTTCCAGATGCGTCTGAGCTGCCACACACCTACTGTAAAATGAAGAATTTCCTTCGTGCAGTTGGAATTGCATATGATATGATCCATGTTTGTAAGAATAATTGTGTTCTATTCCGAAAGGATTATGCCAACTTAAGTGAATGCCCGAAATTCAAATCATCAAGATGGAAAGATGGCGATGCTGTGAAGAGGATTCCTTATAATGTTCTGAGACATTTTCCAATTACAGCAAGATTGCAGAGGTTGTTTCATGATGCTGAAACGAGGATGTACTGTGGCATTCTAGGAACCAGGAGTACAGAGATCAGAATGTAATGAGCCATCCATCTCATGGTAGTGAGTGGAAAAGCTTCAATGATAAACACAAAGAGTTTGCTGCTGACCCGAGAAACATTAGACTTGGCTTAGCTTCAGATGGATTAAACCCATTTGGCCACCAGAGCGCCACATATAGCATGTGGTCAGTGCTTTTTATCCCTTACAACATGCCTCCAAATGTCTGCACCAAAGAATCAAACTACATGATGGCCTTGCTCATGCCAGGTCCAAAAAGTCCTGGAAATGATTTTGATTTGTTCATGGAGCCTCTTCTGGAGGAACTTCAACAGCTATGGAAGGGTGTTCTCACTCGAGACCTATATAGCAGCCCACCAACTGATTTCTTTCTGCGTGCTATTATAATTTGGTGCATCCATGATTATCCGGCTTTGGGCACTATGTCAGGGTGAACGACACATGGTTACAATGCATGTGTTCGCTGTGACAGGAATCCGCTGTCATACGCAATACTTAGCAAGATCTGTTACATTGGACACCGTCGTTTCCTTGCTAAGGACAAGCCGCATCCTAGAAAATACCGAAGACATGTGTTCAATGCAAAGCATGAAAACCGTGATGCGCCAAAGAGGCTCATCGCCGATGAGTTGCAAGTGGAATTAGAGAAGGTCAGGCATATTACACCAGGAAACCATCCTGGTAATGGTAGCGGGAAAAGGAAGCGTGGTAGGGTAGAAGAGAGATTATTGTTTATCCGCAGGTCCACTTTGTGGGACTTGGAGTATTGGAAAGATTTGGATCTGCGGCATAATCTTGATGTGATGTACATAGAGAAAAATATATGTGACAGCATTATCGGCACACTTCTTAATATTGAAGGCAAGACGAAAGATACCTTAAAATCTAGGATTGATTTGACACACCTGGGTATCAGAAAGGATTTGCAGGTGCAAGATGAAGGTAAACCACGGGATATGGCACCGGCTGTGTACGTCTTGGACAAGGTAAAGAGAAAAAAATTCTACGAGGTCCTGTCATGTGTGAGATTCCCACATGGTTTTGCTTCCAACCCTGAAAGGAGAGTCAGTGCAGATGGAAACAAGGTACAAGGGTTGAAAACTCATGACTGCCACGTCCTACTTCAAAGGGTTTTACCTGTTATCCTTAGAGGATTGGGCCGCCCTGACTTATACAGAGCAGTTGCAGAGTTGGGACAATTCTTCATGGAACTCTGCAGTAGGAATATCAGGATAGATGTTTTGGAGCGTCTTGGAGACAAGATACCAACTATCCTATGCGACCTTGAGAAGATATATCCTCCAGCCTTCTTTGATGTGATGGTGCATTTGGCTGTTCATCTACCTGATGAGGCACTACTTAGAGGTCCAGTATAGTATGGCTGGATGTACCCTATTGAAAGGCGGCTAGGCACTTTCAAGGGCTATGTTAGAAACAGAGCTAGAACCGAGGGTTCCATTGCAGAGGCCTACATTGCTACAGAAGCGTTGATGGGCTGGGCTCCGGCGGCGGCGGCGGCGGCGGCTCCGGCGGCGCACGCCAATCGAGGCGGGGTTGATGGGCTGGGGCGGCTCGGGGCGACGCTATTTAAAGGCTGCCCCCGGGCGGTGTCCCGCTCGGGTACGGCCCGAAGTCGGTTCGTTTTTTTATAATTATTCGGCTCGGAAGAAAAATAAAAAGAAATACTAAATGGACTCCAAAAATTCCGAAATAATTTTTCACGGGCTTCTAAAATCAAGCCACACAAGGTGAACATTTATTTGGGCCCTAAATGCAATTTTGAAAAACGCACTTTTTTCCTAAATTCAAATAAAACACCGAAAAACTCCGAAATAAAATCTTATTTGATTTTTTTTATTAAATCCTCAATATTTCTTTATTTTGGGAAAGTCATTTTATTCCCTCTCTCATATTTTTGTAATAGAAATAATTGTTGATAAAATAAATAAAATCAAACGATCCTATTCTCAAAATTTGAGAAAACTCATATATGAAAATAACAAAATCCCCAACTCTCTTCGTGGGTCATTGAGTTCCGTAGAATTTCCAGGATCAACCAAAATGCAAAATAAAATATGACATGCATTGATGATCTAATGTATAACATTCCAAATTGAAAATTTTGGATGTTACATCTTCGAATGAGAACAAAGCTGACCCGACAGGGCCTCTTCTATTTATTTATTTATATGAGCAAAAGGGGATACCCCCGGATTTCTGTTAATAGAAATCATTAGATGTTCACAACACTACGCCCAGCCTGCTACACAGGCTCTGTTGGAAAAGGCAGTGCCTAGGAGGCGCTTAGGCACGCCTAGGCGCTAGGCAGTGGCCAAACGCCTCGCCTAGGGCATAAATGGAGGTCTAGACAGGGCAAGCAAGGAATTATCTACCCAAGTAAGAAATCATGCCACATACCGCACTAATATGCCAAACGGGTTATATTCCAGTGGCAGTAGATGGTAATTAACTTATTTATATGCCCTAAACTAATATCAACACCCATATAATAATCACAAAGACACTACGAGTAAAAATTATATTACCTCCTAGGCCACGCCTAGGGCGCTTAGGCACTGCCTAGGCACTAGGCGAAGGCCAACCGCCTCGCTTACGCCTACCACTTTTTCCAACCTTGTACACAGGTTTCATTCATTACTAGTTTCAGCAAAGTGCTCATGTCGTAGCCACTGAATACATCACGAGTGCTACATACACTGCAAATAAAGAGACAATCATCGTATAGAGCACATCGATTTTGCCCATTATCTTCACAAGCTCTTTCATCTCCTCATTGCTGTCAAGACTGTTCAGCAGCTGTTGCTTGGCCATGATCAGAGGAACTGCATCTTTCACCTTCTGCTCTGCATCTTCCCCTTCTGCCGTTCCTTCAGTTACTTGTCCAACACCCCAACCTGCTGGTATTGGGATTCCTCAGCTAACCAAATAATCAGCATAGTTGCATTCCCCCACATCAACAACTTCCCAGAAATACAAATCACACGAATCTTCCCTTTTCTGCACGAATCAAATTGGAAGATCATCAACCAAACTATTAAAAAAATCAGCAACTGAAAGCAGCAGAACAATACTTAAACATATTATTACCCCATGATTCGGGCATTTGTAGAAGACTCGGCCAGGGTTGCGGATTGTGGTTGAGACGCGATGGATGACTCTGTGTGATTTGCAGCAGTGGCACCACACCGACAGCAGCGGGTTGCGATGAGCAATCGGCTGCGGTGCGTGTGCCGGCGGGGGTGTGATGAGACCCACTGGCGATGGTACGGGTGGCGACTTGGCGCATATCTGGTTGTTGCCTGCTGAAGAGCAGGTGGACAAGCAGCTAGCAGACATGGTTGCTGCGGCCAGAGCTTCTGATGCTAGGCAGAGTAAGTAGAGAAGAGGAGAAGCGAACATTGGATATGTCAGTTTCATTACTTGTAGAGTAGCATAGCACCATATATAGTCATAGTCTAGGTTTGGATTCGAACCAGCTACAGGAGCACGTCTTTCTTTTTTCTAAAACTCGGCAACGTCTCTTTACTGGTACACTAGCTTGTTCTGTACGCCTTCCCAAGTCTTTGATTTTCTTTCCCTTTTTGCGAGGAAGGAAGGATGACAAAATTGAGAGTTCCTGGGAGTCGAACCCAAGACCTCTCAGTTGAAAACCAAGGGTTCTAGTCACTTATGTGGTGAACATTCCCTGTTAGGAGGACGACAGACGAACGCATTTTCCTCGCAGTTTTCTTCCTATATATATAAAAAAGTATGCTACTTGGTGTCCGCTTAGTCAACAAACGATTGTGCCAACCTTGACCGTTGGATTGACATTCAACGTGTGTCGCATTTCTTCAGTCTCTTCTTCCTCGAGCCGCCAAAGCCAAACCAGCGCCGGCGGGACCGCCTACTCCCGCCTCCCACAGCTGGCTGTGATCTTCCCCGGCTCCTGTTCGTTCCCGTCCGAGGCCTCACCATCGTCCTCCGCCTTGGTTCACTCGCCGCGGCGCCGCCCTCCGGTGTTGTCAACATGGTCAACAACCGAGAAGAATAAGGAGATGACTGTACATGGTGAGGATGACAGTAGGGACCCAGCAGCGCGCATAGTAATTTTGTTTTTTCGGGATGGAGAAGGGTATCAACTGGGTTGTGCGGGACCCGTGGCCCGTCTAGCCCAGGCTTTTATTTCATATGTTTAGCACATGACCAGCCTAGTTTGTTTTTTTCCTTTCTGAAAATGGCTAGCCAACTATTTTGTTTTATGCAGAATAACCAACATAGGCCTGCTTGCTTTTCTACGCCTTGCTGGGCCGGAAATCTTTCAAGACGAGGAGGGATGCATTTTGCCCAGAAAATGGGCTATAAGTAATAAAAAATGGGCTATAAAATGAAAAAATACAGCAAACATGCAATTAGTTACAAAATACTGTTTTCTTCCGGATTTTGATATTTTAAATTTCAATTTTTTTGTGCGGGTAAAATTTCATTGAATTTAAATTAAGGTATATTTGGATTTAAAATTAATTTGAATCTGGCTAGAAATTTCGGGCTGTATGCTATTTGGGACAGATTTGGAGGCTGACTTGCGGGTCTACTAGGTTGATGTGTACTTTGGCTTTGTCAACTTAGTCCACAAACGATTCTAGCAGTAGTGGCCGTTGGATGTTAATCCAACGGCTGTGCTGCTTCTTCAATATCTGATCTTCTTGCTCCAGCCGCCCAAACCAGCTCCGGTGGGACTGCCTACTCCCGCCTCCCGTGGCCGGCTGTGTTGCCGCACAGGCTGCACTGCCCCACCCTACTTCATTGCTGGCCAGGCCATTCCTCTACTCACCCACACCACCTGTTATTTTCCGGCGACGGCAGCCAGACCAGTAAAGCCTCGTACTCCCCACCGCATGGGCAACCATTACCGAGTCTTCCCCGGCTCCGTGCCGTTCCCTTCCTAGGCCTCGCCGTCGTCCACCGCCATGGTGCTCTCGGCGCAGCCTGGTCAACATGGTCAATGAACGACATCCATCGGCCGCGGACTGTACGCGCAAAATAATGATTCCTCCACCTGACAGCTGGGACCCATCGGAAGGGCCTCTGTATTTCGCGAAAAAGACGTTCCCCCCGCTGACATGTCAGACCCACCAACTATATCTCCGCATGCAAGGAAGTGCCTCCTTATTACGCACAAAAAAATGTATACCCCCTGCTAGCTGGGACCCACCATAGTGGGAGGATGACTTGTGGGCCAACTAAGTTGATGGGGACGGAGGGCTTTGTCAACTTAGTCAATACGAACGATTCTAGCTCCAGTGACCGTACGATGGCCATCCAACGGCCGTAGTGCTTCTTCAACCACTGGTCTTCTTGCTCCAGCCACCCAAAGCAGCGTTGGCCGTGCCGCATGCTCCTGCCTCCCGTGGCCGCCTGTGCTGCCGCGGAGGCCTCACCGCCCCCTACTATTCCCACCGCTGGCCAGGCCCTGCGGCGACGCCAGCCTCACACTGTAGCCGAACCAGTGAACCCTCGTACTCCTGTCCGCACACGCTTCCACTGCCGCTTCTCCCCGGCTCCACGCCGTCCCCTTCCTAGGCCTCGCCGTTGTCCACCGCCGTGGTGCTCTTGGCGCGGCCTGGTCAACATGGTCAAGGAACGACTTCCATCGGATGTGGACTGTACGTGGAGAGGCTGACAGCTGGGTCCACGGCCGCAGCAAGGAAGTGTCTCCTTATTACGCGGAAAATAATGATTCCTCCACCTGGCAGCTGGGACCCACCGGACGGGCCATTGTATTTCACGGAGAAAACGTTTCCCCCTGACTGCTGGGACCCACCAGCTTCATCTTCGCACGCAAGGAAGTGCGTCCGGGCAAAAAAAAAACCGATTCGCCCCCTGACTGCTGGGACCACCAGCTACACCTTCGCACGCAAGGAAGTGCGTCCGGGCAAAAAAAAACGATTCGCCCCCCTGACTGCTGGGACCCACCGGCTACATCTTCGCACGCAAGGAAGTGCGTCCGGGCAAAAAAAAACGATTCGCCCCCTGACTGCTGGGACCCACCAGCTACATCTTCGCAGGTAAGGAAGTGCCTGACAGTCGGGACCCACGTGGTCGAAGCGTACGTAGCGTTGTCATTCTTGTCGCGAACGTGTACGTATATACTGGTCGATGTAGAGGCGCGCACGTGTCGTAGTAGAGGTGCGCACGTAGCATGTACACGTACGTACAGCGGCCAAGGTGCAAGAAAAAAAATATGGCCACGTATGTGTACATACGGGCGGAGTCTCAAAGCCTACTCACGCATACGTACGGCCAAGGCTCGTGTACATGGCCGGGTCGGAACGGAGAAATAGCCTCGTCGTCGTGTTCATGGGGAGGCAACGGAATGCGTCGTGTTCATGGGGAGGCAACGGAATGCGTCGTGTTCATCGGGAGGCAACGGAACGTGTGGGAGCCAACCGGCTGGGTCGGAACGGAATGCGTGGTCGTGTTCATCGGGAGGGCTTGGACGGAACAGGCGATGGAAACGGGGCCTGGCATACCGTAAAATGTAGGAAACGAACCTCCTACATTCGGAACAGGGTCCTGTTGATCGGGAGGGGTGTGGCGTACCGCAAAACGGAGGAAACAGACCTCCTATGGTCGAAACCGGGGTCCTGTTGATCGGGAGGGGTGTGGCATACCGCAAAACAGACGAAACGGACCTCCTACGGTCCAAACAGGGGTCCTGTTGATTGGGAAGGGTGTGGCGTACTGCAAAACGGATGAAACGGACCTCTTACGGTCGAAACGGGGGTCCTGCTCATCGGGAGGGGTGTGGCGTACCGCAAAACGGGACTCCACGGGATACTGTTCATCTCCACCGTCGACCTCCTCCAGCCTCCACGGGCTCCTGTTCATCCAGCCTCCACCGCGCGCTACTCCACCGGCTACTGTTCAACCACCCCTCCACACCACGGAGTCCTGTTCATCCAGAGGCAATGCCGCCGCTCACTGTTCACCACCCCCCCCCGCAACACTCACTGTTCATCCAATCGATCGGCTTCCATTAGCAGCAGTAGCGAAGGAATCGCTCGATCAGGTTCAGTTAACAGCCATCGATCGATCGCTCGAGTTCAGTAACGCGTAGCCTGCAGTGCAATCGCTCGGCTTCAGTTAGAGCCCAAAGCCTCGCTCGGGTTCAGTTAGAGCCAACGCCTCGCACGCACGCGCATACGTGTACGAGAGAAACACGCATCGCGCATCGCTCGCCCCCCGACCTCCCACCGTAACCGGGAACTCCCTGAAATGTTCCTCCCCCTCGCTTCTACCATGGTTTTTCCCATCATAGATGGCCCAAAGAATGTCATGCAGCTGCGTCTCCGGCCCGCCCAGGACGAAAAGCCCATTTTCTGTCATGATTTTTTGTCATAGAAGTAGGAGCCCACCACATCTATGGTGATACCGGGTTTTGTCACAATTATCGTCATAGAAGTGTCATATGTATGACATAATTTTTTTTCGTTCAGCCCAAAATGTCATGAATGTGTCTTTTTTTGTAGTGTAGTGGGTCATCAAGAACATTCTCTAGCCTAGACAAGTTGTCTGCAATGGGGTTCTCAGCTCCCTTTCTATCAATAATATGTAAATCAAATTCTTGTAGCAAGAGAACCCATCTAATAAGTCTAGGTTTAGCATCTTCCTTTTCCATAAGATATTTAATAGCAACATGAACCGTGTGAATAGTTACTTTAGAATCAACAATATAAGTTCTGAACTTATCACAAGCGAATACAACTGCCAAAAATTCTTTTTTAGTAGTAGCATATTTTCTCTGAGCATTGTCTAGAGTTTTACTAGCATATTGAATAACATTTAATTTCTTATCAACTCTTTGCCCTAGAATAGCACCTACAGCATAATCAATAGCATCACACATAATTTCAAAGGGTAAATTCCAATCAGGTTGCTGAACAATAGGTGCAGAGATCAATGCTTTCTTAAGTATTTCAAATGATTCTACGCAATCATCATCAAAAACAAATGGTATATCTTTTTGTAATAAATTAGTTAGAGGCCGAGAAATTTTTGATAAGTCCTTAATGAACCTCCTATAAAAACCGGCGTGACCAAGGAAACTTCTTATACCTTTGATGTCCTTGGGACATGGCATCTTTTCAATAGCATCAACTTTAGCTTTATCAACTTCAATACCTCTTTCAGAAACTTTATGCACCAAGACAATACCTTCATTAACCATAAAGTGGCACTTCTCCCAATTCAAGACAAGGTTAGTTTCTTCACATCTCTACAAAACTCGATCAAGGTTGCTTAAGAAATCATCAAAAGAGGATCCATAGACGGAGAAATCGTCCATGAAAACCTCACAAATCTTTTCACAAAAGTCAGAGAATATATCCATCATGCATATTTGGAAGGTAGTAGGTGCATTACATAAACCAAAAGGCATACGTCTATAAGCAAAAGTACCGAACGGGCAAGTAAAAGTGGTCTTAGGTTGATCATCAGCTGACACAGGTATTTGAGAGAAACCAGAATAATCATCTAGAAAGCAAAAATGTGTATGTTTGGATAATATTTCTAGCATTTGATCAATAAAAGGTAAGGGGTAATGATCCTTTTTAGTAGCCTTATTTAATTTGTGGAAATCAATTACCATCCTATAACCTGTAATAATTCTTTGCGGAATCAATTCATATTTATCATTAGGAACGACAGTAATACCTCCCTTTTTAGGGACACAATGGACAGGACTTACCCACTGACTATCAGCAATGGGATAAATTATACCTACCACAAGGAGCTTTAGTATTTCCTTTCTTACCACTTCTTTCATCTTAGGATTCAGCCGTCGTTGGTGATCATGAACTGGTTTGGCATCTTTCTCCAAATTTATTTTGTGTTGACATAGTGTGGGACTAATGCCCTTAAAATCATTGAGAGTATATCCAATAGCAGCACGGTGCTTCTTTAGAGTTTTCAATAATCTCTCTTCTTCATGCTCTGAAAGGTTAGCACTAATAATAACAGGATATATCTTTTTCTCATCAAGATAAGCATATTTAAGAGTATCAGGTAACGGATTAAGCTCAAACACGGGATCACCCTTGGGGGGAGGAGGATCCCCTAGGATTTCGACAGGCAAATTGTGTTTCAGGATGGGTTCCTGTTTAAAGAATACTTCATCTATTTCCCTTCTTTCATTCATAAACATATCATTTTCATGGTCTAGCAAATATTGTTCTAAAGGATCACTAGGAGGCACGGCAATAGAAGCAAGACCAATAATTTCATCTTTACTAGGAAATTCCTCTTCACGGTGTTGTCTATGAAATTTAGAGAAATTAAATTCATGAGACATATCACCTAAACCAATAGTAACAACATCCTTTTTGCAATCTATCTTAGCATTAACTGTGTTCAAGAAGGGTCTACCAAATATAATGGGACAAAAGCTATCTTGTGGGGAACCAAGAACAAGAAAATTAGCAGGATATTTAGTTTTCCCACACAAGACTTCAACATATCTAACAATCCCAATTGGTGAAATAGTATCTCTATTGGCAAGTTTAATTGTGACATCAATATCTTCTAACTCAGTAGGTGCAATATCATGCATAATTTCTTTGTATAAGTCAATAGGTATTGCACTAGCACTGTCACCCATATCACATAAGCCATGATAACAATGATCTCCTATTTTAACAGAAATAACAGGCATGCCTACCACAGGTCTATGTTTATCTTTAGCACAAGGTTTAGCAATTCTAGCAGTCTCATCACAGAAATGAATAACATGCCCATCAATATTATCAGACAAGAGTTATTTAACAATAGCAATATTAGGTTCAACTTTAACTTGTTCACGAGGTGTATAGGTTCTAATATTGCTTTTACGAACCACAGTTGAAGCTTTAGCATGATCTTTTATCCTAACAGGAAAAGGTGGTTTCTCAACATAAGTAGTAGGAACAATAGGATCATTATAAGTGACAATCTTTTCTTCAACTTTAATAGGTGCAGCTACTTTTACTTCTATGGGAGGATGATATTTAAACCACTTCTCCCTAGGGAGATCAACATGAGTAGCAAAAGATTCACATAAAGAAGCTACTATTTCAGAGTCAAGTCCATATTTAGTGCTAAATTTACGGAAAACATCAGTATCCATAAAAGATTTAACACAATCAAACTTAGGTGTCATACCTGACTTCTTACCTTCGTCGAGGTCCCAATCTTCAGAGTTGCATTTAATTCTTTCCAATAAATCCCATTTGAATTCAATAGTCTTCATCATAAAAGAGCCAACACAAGAAGTATCGAGCATGGTGCGATTGTTATCAGAAAGCCGAGCATAAATTTTTTGGATAAGTATTTCTCTTGGAAGCTCATGATTGGGGCATGAATATAACATTGATTTAAGCCTCCCCAAGCTTGAGCGATGCTTTCTCCTTCGCGAGGCCAAAAATTATATATATAATTGCGATCATGATGAACAAGATGCATAGGATAAAACTTCTGATGAAATTCCAATTTCAATCGTTTGTAGTTCCATGATCCCATATCATCACATAGCCTATACCATGTCAATGCATCTCCCTTCAAAGATAAAGGGAAGACCTTCTTCTTAATAACATCATCGGGCACACTTGGAAGCTTAAATAATCCACAAACTTCATCCACATATATTAGGTGCTCATCAGGATGCATTGTTCCGTCTCCTGCAAAAGGATTAGCTAGCGGTTTTTATATCATACATGAAGGAATCTCAAAGTTGACATTTTAATTTTCAGTAGGTTCAATGGGTTGAGGAGCAACTCTTTGCTCTTCTGGTCGGGGTGAAGATACCCTGAACAAGCCCCTCAGAGGATTACTTTCCATAGTAACAAGTGACAGTAAATTTCAGCACACTACATAAAATTTTCCTTACCAAATTCCACCTACCAAAGGCACTTCACTCCCCGGCAACGGTGCCAGAAAAGAGTCTTGATGACCCAAAAGTATAGGGGATCTATCTAGTCCTTTCGATAAGTAAGAGTGTCGAACCCAACGAGGAGCAGAAGGAAATGATAAGCGGTTTTCAGCAAGGTATTCTCTGCAAGCACTGAAATTATAGGTAACAGATAGTTTTGTGATAAGATAATTGCTAACGAGCAACAAGTAACAAAAGTAAATAAAGTGCAGCAAGGTGGCCCAATCCTTTTTGTAGCAAAGGACAAGCCTGTACAAATTCTTATATAGAGAAAAGCGCTCCCGAGGACACATGGGAATTATCGTCAAGCTAGCTTTCATCACGTTCATATGATTCACGTTCGGTACTTTGATAATTTGGTATGTGGGTGGACCGCTTCTTGGGTACTGCCCTTACTTTGAGAAGCATCCCACTTATGATTAACATCTATTGCAAGCATCCGCAACTACAACAAAAGTATTAAGGTAAACCTAACCATAGCATGAAACATATGGATCCAAATCAGCCCCTTAGGAAGCAACACATAAACTAGGGTTTAAGCTTCTGTCACTCTAGCAACCCATCATCTACTTATTACTTCCCAATGCCTTCCTCTAGGCCCAAATAATGGTGAAGTGTCATGTAGTCGACGTTCACATAACACCACTAGAGGAGAGACAACATACATCTCATCAAAATATCAAACGAATACCTAATTCACATGACTACTAATAGCAAGACTTCTCCCATGTCCTCAGGAACAAACATAACTACTCACAAAGCATATCCATGTTCATAATCAGAGGAGTATTAATATGCATATAGGATTTGAACATATGATTTTCCACCAAATAAACCAACTAGCATCAACTACAAGGAGTAATTAATACTACTAGCAACCCACAGGTACCAATCCCAGACTTGGAGACAAGAATTGGATACAAGAGATGAACTAGGGTTTGAGAGGAGATGATGCTGATGACGATGTTGATGGAGATTTACCCCCTCCCGATGAGAGGATCGTTGGTGATGATGATGGTGATGATTTCCCCCTCTCGGAGGGAAGTTTCCTCGGTAGAACAGGTCCGCCAGAGCCCTATATTGGTTCTGCCAAGGTTCCGCCTCGTGGCGGCAGAGTCTCGTCCCGGAAGCTGGCTTATGATTTTTTCCTCATCGAAAGACTCCATATAGCAGAAGATGGGCATCGGAGGGCCACCAGAGGGGCCACGAGGAAGGGGGTGCGCCCAGGGGGTAGGGCGTGCCTGCCACCCTCGTGGGCAGGGTGTGGCCCCCCTCTGGAACTTCTTGCGCTCGGTATTTTTTATATATTCTGAAAATGACTTACGTGAAGTTTTAGGACTTTTGGAGCTGTGCAGAATAGGTCTCTAATATTTGCTCCTTTTCCAGCCCAGAATCCCAGCTGCCGGCATTCTCCCTCTTTATGTAAACCTTGTAAAATAAGAGAGAATAGGCATAAGTATTGCATAATGTGTAATAACAACCCATAATGCAATAAATATCGATATAAAAGCATGATGCAAAATGGTTGTATCAGCCAACCAAGAAGAAGAAGGAGGGGGCTCTCTCCCCTCTCCCCTGGTGGCGTCGGAACATCGTCGATGCAATCATCGTGATGGTGATTGATGTCTACTACGCAAATTTATCCTTGTAGACATTGTTGGGCCTCCAAGTGCAGAGTTTTGTAGGATAGTAGCAAATTTCCCCCAAGTGGATGACCTAAGTTTTATCAATCCGTGCGAGGCATAGGATGAAGATGGTCTCTCTCAAACAACCCTGCAACCAAATAGCAAATAGTCTCTTGTGTACCCAACACACCCAATACAATGGTAAATTGTATAGGTGCACTAGTTTGGCGAAGAAATGGTGATACAAGTGTAATATGGATGGTATATATAGGTTTTTGTAATCTGAAAATATAAAAACAGCAAGGTAACTTGTGGTAAAAGTGAGCGGAAAGGTATTGCAATGCTTAGAAACAAGGCCTAGGGTTCATACTTTCACTAGTGCAAGTTCTCTCAACAATGATAACATAATTAGATCATATAACAATCCCTTAACGTGCAACAAAGAGTCACTCCAAAGTCACTAATAGCTGAGAACAAACGAAGAGATTATTGTAGGGTATGAAACCACCTCAAAGTTATTCTTTCTGTTGATCGATCTATTGGGCTATTCCTATAAGTGTCACAAACAGCCCTAGAGTTTGTACTAAAATAACACCTTAAGACACACATCAACCAAAACCCTAATGTCACCTAGATACTCCAATGTCACCACAAGTATCCGTGGGTTTGATTATACGATATGCATCACACAATCTCAAATTCATCTATTCAAACCAACACAAAGAACTTCAAAGAGTGCCCCAAAGTTTCTAGCAGAGAGTCAAGACGAAAACGTGTGCCAACCCCTATGCATAAGTTCACAAGGTCATAGAACTCGCAAGTTGATCACCAAAACATACACCAAGTAGATCACGTGAATATCCCATTGTCACCACAGATAAGCACATGCAAAACATACATCAAGTGTTCTCAAATCCTTAAAGACTCAATCCGATAAGATAACTTCAAAGGGAAAAATCAATCCATTACAAGAAGGTAGAGGGGGAGAAGCATCATAAGATCCAACTATAATAGCAAAGCTCGCGGTACATCAAGATTGTGCCAAATAAAGAACACAAGAGAGAGAGAGAGAGAGAGAGAGAGATCAAACACATAGCTATTGGTACATACCCTCAGCCCTAGGGGTGAACTACTCCCTCCTCATCATGGAGAGCTCTGGGATGATGAAGATGGCCACCAGTGATGATTTCCCCCTCCGGTAGGGTGCCAGTACAGGGTCCCAATTGGTTTTTGGTGGCTACAGAGGCTTGCGGCGGTGGAACTCCCGATCTAGGTTTCTTTTCGGGGGTTTCTGTATTTATAGGAATTTTTGGTGTCGATTTCCCGTCAGTGGGGTCCATGAGTCAACCACAAGGTCGGAGGGCGCGCCCTCCACCCTTGTGGAGGCCTCGTGGCTCTTCTGGCCCAATTCTTTTGCTTCAGGGGCTTCTTATGGTCCATAAAAAATCATCGTAGATTTTCAGCTCATTTGGACTCCGTTGATATTCCTTTTCTGTAAAGCTCAAAAACAAGGAAAAAACAGAAATCGGCACTGGGCTCTAGGTTCATAGGTTAGTCCCAAAAATCATATAAAATAACATATAAATGCATATAAAACATCCAAGATAGATAATATAATAGCATGGAACAATAAAACATTTATATGTATGCCTCTCACTCATTGCATATGATAAGTATCTATCGTGTTATATTCAATTGCCTATGGAAAATCTTTCTCTTTGTGTTACAAAAGCTTTCTACTAAACAACTAACTTTTATTATCTTGCAAAGTACTCCTAGTTTTATTCTTGCAAAGTAGTTCTAGTTTTATCCCCGCATAATAGTTTCATACTTGTTCAACATAAAGCGAACGTTAAGTGTGTGTAGAGTTGTATCTATGGTCGATACAACTTGAAGAGAATTTAAATTCTACCTTTTGGCTCCTCATTGGGTTCGACACTCTTCCTTATCGAGAAAGGCTACAATTGATCCCCTATACTTGTGGGTTATCAGTGGTATGTGCAGGAAATATGCCCTAGAGGCAATAGTAAAGTTGTTATTTATGTTTCCTTATATCATGATAAATGTTTATTATTCATGCTAGAATTGTATTAATCAGAAACTTAGTACATGTATCAATACATAGATAAAACTGAGTATCCCTAGTATGCCTCTACTTGACTAGCTCGTTAATCAAAGATGGTTAAGTTTCCTAACCATATACATGTGTTGTCCTTCGATGAACGAGATCACATTATTAGAAAATGATGTGATGGATAAGACCCATCCTTTAGCTTAGCATTATGATCATTTAGTTTTATTGCTATTGCCTTCGTCATGACTTATACATATTCCTCTGACTATGAGATTATGCAACTCCTGAATACCAGAGGAACACTTTGTGTGCTATCAAACATCACAACATAACTAGGTGATTATCAAGATGCTCTACAGGTGTCTCCGATGGTGTTTGTTGAGTTGGCATAGATCGAGATTAGGATTTGTCACTCCATGTATCGGAGAGGTATCTCTGGGCCCTCTCGGTAATGCACATCACTATAAGCCTTGCAAGCAATGTGATTAATGAGTTAGTTATGGGGTGATGCATTACAGAATGAGTAAGGAGACTTTCTGGTAACGAGATTGAACTAGGTAACATACCGATGACATATAGAATGACGTATGTTGTTATGCGGTTTGACCGATAAAGATCTTCGTAGAATATGTAGGAGCCAATATGAGCATCCAGGTTCCGCTATTGGTTATTGAATAGAGATATGTCTCGGTCATGTTTACATAGTTCTCGAACCCGTAGGGTCCGCACGTTTAACGTTCAATGACGATTTGTATTATGAGTTATGTGTTTTGATAACCGAAGTATGTTCAGAGTCCTAGATGAGATCACAGACATGACGAGGAGTCTCGAAATGGTCAAGAGGTAAAGATTGATATATTGGAAGGTTATATACGGACACCGGAATGGTTCCGATAAGGTTCGCGGATTTTTTAGAGTACCGGGAGGTTACTGGAACCCCCCGGGAAAATTAATGGGCCTAATGGGCCATAGTGGAGGAGAGGAGGCAGGCCACGGGAGGAGGCGCCCCCCCTTGCCCAATCCGAATTGGACAAGGGGAGGAGGCACGGCCCCCTCTTTCCTTCTCCCTCTCTCTCCCTTCCCCTTCCCCGCTCTCCGTTGGAAGGAAAGGGGGGCTGAATCCTACTAGGAACGGAGTCCTAGTTGGACTCCCCCCTCTTGGCGCGCCCCGTTGGGCCGGCCTCCTCCTTCCCCTCCTTTATATACGTAGGCAGGGGGGCACCCCAAAGCCACAACAGCTGTTTCTTAGCCATGTGTGGTTCCCCCTCCACAGTTTACTCCTCCGGTCATAGCGTTGTAGTGCTTAGCCGAAGCCCTGCGCGGATCACATCACCATCACTGTCACCACGCCATCGTGCTGCCAGAACTCTCCCTCGACCCACTATTGGATCAAGAGCTCGAGGGACGTCATTGAGCTGAATGTGTGCTGAACACAGAGGTGTCGTACATTCGGTACTTGGATCGGTTGGATCGTGAAGACGTTCGACTACATCAACGGCGTTAATCTAATGCTTCCGCTTTCAGTCTACGAGGGTACATGGACACACTCTCCCCGTCTTGTTGCTATGCATCTCCTAGATAGATATTGCGTGATCATAGGATTTTTTTTGAAATTGCATGCTACGTTCCCCAACAGTGGCATCTGAGCTAGGTCTATGCGTATATGATATGCACGAGTAGAACACAAAGAGTTGTGGGCGATAATAGTCATACTGCTTACCACCAACGTCTTACGTTGATTCTGCAGTATTGTTGGATGAAGCGGCCCGAACCGACATTACATGACCGCGTTCATGAGACTGGTTCTACCGACGTGCTTCGCACACAGGTGGCTAGCGGGTGTCTGTTTCTCCAACTTTAGTTGAATCAAGTTTGACTACTACCGGTCCTTGTTGAAGGTTAAAACAACACACTTGATGAAAAATCGTTGTGGTTTTGATGTGTAGGTAAGAATGGTTCTTGCTAGAAGCCCGTAGCTGCCATGTAAAACTTGCAACAACAAAGTAGAGGATGTCTAACTTGTTTTTGCAGGGCATGTTATGATGTGATATGGTTAAGACGTGATGAGATATAAATTATTGTATGAGATGATCATGTTTTGTAAAAGTTATCGGCAACTGGGAGGAGCCTTATGGTTGTCGCTTTATTGTATGAAATGCAATCGCCATGTAATTGCTTTACTTTATCACTAAGCGGTAGCGATAGTCGTAGAAGCAATAGTTGTCAAGACGACATCGATGCTACGATGGAGATCAAGGTGTCAAGCCGGTGATGATGGAGATCATGACGGTGCTTTGGAGATGGCGATCAAAGGCACAATGTGATGATGGCCATATCATGTCACATATTTTGATTGCATGTGATGCTTATATTTTATGCATCTTATTTTGCTTAGTACGGCGATAGCATTATAAGATGATCCCTCACTAAATTTCAAGGTACAAGTGTTCTCCCTAAGTATGCATCGTTGCTACAGTTCGTCGTGCTGAGACACCACGTGATGATCGGGTGTGATAAGCTCTGTGTTCACATACAACGGGTGCAAGCCAGTTTTGCACGTGCAGAATACTCGGGTTAAACTTGACGAGCCTAGCATATGCAGATATGGCCTCGGAACACTGAGACCGAAAGGTCATAGATATGATCAACATATAGTGATGTTCACCATTGAAAACAACTCCATCTCACGTGATGATTGTGTTGGGGAACGTTGCAGAAAATTAAAATTTTTCCTACGGTTTCACCAAGATCCATCTATGAGTTCATCTAAGCAATGAGTCAAGGGGAATAGTTTGCATCTACATACCACTTGTAGATCGAGTGCGGAAGCATTCAAGGGGATGGTGATGATGGAGTCGTACTCGTCGTGATTCGGATCACCGATGACCAAGTGCTGAACGGACAGCACCTCCGCGTTCAACACACGTACGGGACGGTCGACGTCTCCTCCGTCTTGATCCAGCAAGGAGGAAGGAGAGGTTGAGGAAGGCAGCTCCAAGGGCAGCACGACGGCGTGGTGCAGTTGGTGCAGCAGTATTCCGACAGAGCTTCGCCGAGCACGTACGGAGGAGGAGAGGTGTTGGGGAGGGGAGGGGCTGCGCCTTGACTTGTGTTATTGCAGCCCTCCCCTCACCCCTCTATATATAGGAGGAGAGGGCAAGGAGGGCCGGCCCTCCAGGGGAAACCGTAGAGGGGGGCGGCGGCCAAAGGGTGGGGGGCTTGCCCCCCAAGCAAGGGGGGTGCGCCCCCTTTAGGGTTTCCCCCCCAACCCTAGGCGCATGGGCCCAAGGGGGGGGCGCCAAGCCCACTAGGGGCTGGCTGCTATCCCTACTCAGCCCAAGTGGCCCCCCGGGAGGGGTGGTCCCTCCCGGTGGACCCCCGGAACCTTTCCGGTGGTCCCGGTACAATACCGGTATGACCTCGAAACTTTCCGGTGCCCGTTTAACAACTTCCCATATATAAAACTTTACCTCCGGACCATTCCCGGACTCCTCGTGACGTCCGGGATCTCATCCGGGACTCCGAACAACATTCGGTAATCACATACTTGTCTTCCTGATAACCCTAGCGTCACCGAACCTTAAGTGTGTAGACCCTACGGGTTCGGGAGACATGCAGACATGACCGAGACTCTCCGGTCCATAACCAACAGCGGGATCTGGATACCCATGTTGGCTCCCACATGCTCCTCGATGATGTCATCGGATGAACCACGATGTCGAGGATTCGATCAAACCCCGTATACAATTCCCTTTGTCAATCGGTACGTTACTTGCCCGAGACCCGATCGTCGGTATCCCAATACCTTGTTCAGTCTCGTTACCGGCAAGTCACTTTACTCGTACCGTAATGCATGATCCCGTGACCAGACACTTGGTCACCTTGAGCTCATTATGATGATGCACTACCGAGTGGGCCCAGTGATACCTCTCCGTAACACGGAGTGACAAATCCCAGTCTCGATCCGTGTCAACCCAACAGACACTTTCGGAGATACCTGTAATGCACCTTTATAATCACCCAGTTACGTTGTGACGTTTGGTACACCCAAAGCACTCTTACGGTATCCGGGAGTTACACGATCTCATGGTCGAAGGAAGAGATACTCGACATTGGAAAATCTCTAGCAAACGAACTAACCGACCTTTGTGCTATGCTTAGGATTGGGTCTTGTCCATCACATCATTCTCCTTATGATGTGATCCCGTTATCAACGACATCCAATGTCCATAGCCAGGAAACCATGACTATCTGTTGATCACAACGAGCTAGTCAACTAGAGGCTCACTAGGGACATATTGTGGTCTATGTATTCACACGTGTATTACGATTTCCGGATAATACAGTTATAGCATGAATAAAAGACTATTATCATGAACAAAGAAATATAATAATAATACTTTTATTATTGCCTCTAGGGCATATTTCCAACAGTCTCCCACTTGCACTAGAGTCAATAATCTAGTTACATTGTGATGAATCGAACACCCATAGAGTTCTGGTGTTGATCATGTTTCGCTCGCGAGAGAGGTTTAGTCAACGGATCTGCGACATTCAGATCCGTATGTACTTTGCAAATTTCTATGTCTCCATCTTGAACATTTTCACGGATGGAGTTGAAACGACGCTTGATATGCCTGGTCTTCTTGTGAAATCTGGGCTCCTTTGCAAGGGCAATAGCTCCAGTATTGTCACAGAAAAGTTTGATCGGCCCCGACGCATTGGGTATGACTCCTAGGTCGGTGATGAACTCCTTCACCCATATAGCTTCATGCGCCGCCTCCGAGGCTGCCATGTACTCCGCTTCACATGTAGATCCCGCCATGACGCTCTGCTTGCAGCTGCACCAGCTTACTGCTCCACCATTCAACATATACACGTATCCGGTTTGTGACTTAGAGTCATCCAGATCTGTGTCGAAGCTAGCGGTGACGTAACCCTTTACGACGAGCTCTTCGTCACCTCCATAAACGAGAAACATGTCCTTTGTCCTTTTCAGGTACTTCAGGATATTCTTGACCGCTGTCCAGTGTTCCTTGCCGGGATTACTTTGGTACCTTCCTACCAAACTTACGGCAAGGTTTACATCAGGTCTGGTACACAGCATGGCATACATAATAGATCCTATGGCTGAAGCATAGGGGATGACACTCATCTCTTCTTTATCTTTTGCCGTGGTCGGGCATTGAGCCGAGCTCAATCTCACACCTTGCAATACAGGCAAGAACCCCTTCTTAGACTGATCCATTTTGAACTTCTTCAAAATCTTATCAAGGTATGTGCTTTGTGAAAGACCTATGAGGCGTCTCGATCTATTTCTATAGATCTTGATGCCTAATATATAAGCAGCTTCTCCAAGGTCCTTCATTGAAAAACACTTATTCAAGTAGGCCTTAATGCTGTACAGAAATTCTATATTATTTCCCATCAAGAGTATGTCATCTACATATAATATGAGAAATGCTACAGAGCTCCCACTCACTTTCTTGTAAACGCAGGCTTCTCCATAAGTCTGCATAAACCCAAACGCTTTGATCATCTCATCAAAGCGAATATTCCAACTCTGAGATGCTTGCACCAGCCCATAAATGGATCGCTGGAGCTTGCATACTTTGTTAGCATTCTTAGGATCGACAAAACCTTCCGGTTGTATCATATACAACTCTTCCTTAAGATGCCCGTTAAGGAATGTCGTTTTGACGTCCATCTGCCATATCTCATAATCATAGTATGCGGCAATTGCTAACATGATTCGGACGGACTTAAGCTTCGCTACGGGAGAGAAAGTCTCATCGTAGTCAATCCCTTGAACTTGTCGATAACCCTTAGCGACAAGTCGAGCTTTATAGATGGTGACATTTCCATCCGCGTCCGTCTTCTTCTTAAAGATCCATTTGTTTTCTATCGCTCGCCGATCATCGGGCAAGTCAGTCAAAGTCCATACTTTGTTTTCATACATGGATTCTATCTCGGATTTCATGGCTTCTAGCCATTTGTTGGAATCTGGGCCATCGCTTCTTCATAGTTCGAAGGTTCACCGTTGTCTAACAACATGATATCTAGGACAGGGTTGCCGTACCACTCTAGTGCGGAACGTGTCCTTGTGGACCTACGAAGTTCAGTAGCAACTTGATCCGAAGTACCTTGATCATCATCATTATTTTCCTCTTCAGTTGGTGTAGGCATCACAGGAATATCTTCCTGAGCTGCACTACTGTCCCGCTCAAGAGGTAGTACTTCATCGAGTTCTACTTTCCTCCCACTTACTTCTTTCGAGAGAAACTCTTTTTCCAGAAAGCATCCGTTCTTGGCAACGAAGATCTTGCCCTCGGATCTTAAGTAGAAGGTATACCCTACAATTTCCTTAGGGTATCCTATGAAGACGCATTTTTCCGACTTGGGTTCGAGCTTCTCAGGTTGAAGTTTCTTGACATAAGCATCGCATCCCCAAACTTTCAGAAACGACAGCTTAGGTTTCTTCCCAAACCATAATTCATACGGTGTCGTCTCAACGGATTTTGATGGTGCCCTATTTAAAGTGAATGTAGCTGTCTCTAGAGCGTATCCCCAAAATGATAGCGGTAAATCGGTAAGAGACATTATAGACCGCACCATATCCAATAGAGTGCGATTACGACGTTCGGACACACCGTTACGCTGAGGTGTTCCAGGCGGCGTGAGTTGTGAAACGATTCCACATTTCCTTAAGTGTGTACCAAATTCGTGACTTAAGTATTCTCCTCCACGATCTGATCGTAGGAATTTTATCTTTCGGTCACGTTGATTCTCTACCTCATTCTGAAATTCCTTGAACTTTTCAAAGGTCTCAGACTTGTGTTTCATTAAGTAGACATACCCATATCTACTTAAGTCATCTGTGAGAGTGAGAACATAACGATATCCTCTGCGAGCCTCAACGCTCATTGGACCGCACACATCGGTATGTATGATTTCCAACAAGTTGGTTGCTCGCTCCATTGTTCCGGAGAACGGAGTCTTGGTCATCTTGCCCATGAGGCATGGTTCGCATGTGTCAAATGATTCATAATCAAGAGACTCTAAAAGTCCATCAGCATGGAGCTTCTTCATGCGCTTGACACCAATGTGACCAAGGCGGCAGTGCCACAAGTATGTGGGACTATCGTTATCAACTTTACATCTTTTGGTATTCATGCTATGAATATGTGTAACACTACGTTCGAGATTCATTAAGAATAAACCATTGACCATCGGAGCATGACCATAGAACATATCTCTCATATAAATAGAACAACCATTATTCTCGGACTTAAATGAGTAGCCATCTCGTATTAAACGAGATCCAGATACAATGTTCATGCTCAAACTTGGCACCAAATAACAATTATTAAGGTTCAAAACTAATCCCGTAGGTAAATGTAGAGGTAGCGTGCCGACGGCGATCACATCGACTCTGGAACCATTCCCGACGCGCATCGTCACCTCGTCCTTCGCCAGTCTCCGCTTATTCCGTAGCTCCTGCTGTGAGTTACAAATATGAGCAACGGCACCGGTATCAAATACCCAGGAGTTACTACGAGTACTGGTAAGGTACACATCAATTACATGTATATCAAATATACCTTTACTGTTGCCGGCCTTCTTATCCGCTAAGTATTTGGGGCAGTTCCGCTTCCAGTGACCCTTCCCCTTGCAATAAAAGCACTCAGTCTCAGGCTTGGGTCCATTCTTTGACTTCTTCCCGGCAACTGGCTTACCGGGTGCGGCAACCTCTTTGCCGTCCTTCTTGAAGTTCTTCTTACCCTTGCCTTTCTTGAACTTAGTGGTCTTATTGACCATCAACACTTGATGTTCTTTCTTGATTTCAACCTCTGCTGACCTCAGCATAGAAAATACTTCAGGAATGGTCTTTACCATCCCCTGCATATTGTAGTTCATCACAAAGCTCTTGTAGCTTGGTGGGAGCGACTGAAGGATTCTGTCAATGACTGCCTCATCAGGGAGGTTAATATTCAGCTGGGTCATACGGTTGTGCAACCCAGACATCTTGAGTATGTGCTCACTGACAGAACTATTTTCCTCCATCTTACAACTATAGAACTTGTCGGAGATGTCATATCTCTCGACCCGGGCGTGAGCTTGGAAAACTAGTTTCAGCTCTTCGAACATCTCATATGCTCCGTGATGCTCAAAACGCTTTTGGAGCCCCGGTTCTAAGCTGTAAAGCATGCCGCACTGAACGAGGGAGTAATCATCAGCACGAGACTGCCAAGCATTCATAATGTCTTGGTTCTCTGGGACGGGAGCGTCACCTAGCGGTCCTTCTAGGACATATTGTTTCCTGGCAGCTATGAGGATGATCCTCAGGTTCCGGACCCAGTCCGTATAGTTGCTGCCATCATCTTTCAGCTTGGTTTTCTCTAGGAACGCGTTGAAGTTCATGTTGACATGAGCGTTGGCCATTTGATCTACAAGACATATTTGCAAAGGTTTTAGACTAAGTTCATGATAATTAAGTTCTAATCAAATTATGAACTCCCACTCAGATTAGACATCCCTCTAGTCATCTAAGTGTTACACGATCCGAGTCGACTAGCCCGTGTCCGATCATCACGTGAGACGGACTAGTCATCGTCGGTGAACATCTTCATGTTGATCGTATCTTCCATACGACTCGTGTTCGACCTTTCGGTCTCCGTGTTCCGAGGCCATGTCTGCACATGCTAGGCTCGTCAAGTTAACCCTAAGTGTTTTCGCTGTGTAAAACTGTCTTACACCCGTTGTATGTGAACGTAAGAATCCATCACACCCGATCATCACGTGGTGCTTAGAAGCGACGAACTGTAGCAACGGTGCACAGTTAGGGGAGAACACTTCTTGAAATTTTTGTAAGGGATCATCTTATTTACTACCGTCGTCCTAAGTAAACAAGATGCATAAACATAATAAACATCACATGCAATTATATAAGTTGTGACATGATATGGCCAATATCATATAGCTCCTTTGATCTTCCATCTTCGGGGCTCCATGATCATCTTGTCACCGGCATGACACCATGATCTCCATCATCATGATCTCCATCATCGTGTCTTCATGAAGTTGTCACGCCAACGACTACTTCTACTTCTATGACTAACGCGTTTAGCAATAAAGTAAAGTAGTTTACATGGCGTTCTTCAATGACACGCAGGTCATACAAAAAATAAAGACAACTCCTATGGCTCCTGCCGGTTGTCATACTCATCGACATGCAAGTCGTGAATCCTATTACAAGAACATGATCTCATACATCACAATTCATCATTCATCACAACTTCTGGCCATATCACATCACATGATCAATCGCTGCAAAAACAAGTTAGACGTCCTCTAATTGTTGTTGCATCTTTTACGTGGCTGCAATTGGGTTCTAGCAAGAACGTTTTCTTACCTACGAATAACCACAACGTGATTTTGTCAACTTCTATTTACCCTTCATAAGGACCCTTTTCATCGAATCCGCTCCAACTAAAGTGGGAGAGACAGACACCCGCCAGCCACCTTATGCAACTAGTGCATGTCAATCGGTGGAACCGGTCTCACGTAAGCGTACGTGTAAGGTTGGTCCGGGCCGCTTCATCCCACAATGCCGTTGAAGCAAGAAAAGACTAGTAGTGGCAAGTAAGTTGACAAGATCCACGCCCACAACAAAATTGTGTTCTACTCGTGCAAAGAGAACTACGCATAGACCTAGCTCATGATGCCACTGTTGGGGAACGTTGCAGAAAATTAAAATTTTCCTACGGTTTCACCAAGATCCATCTATGAGTTCATCTAAGCAACGAGTCAAGGGGAAGAGTTTGCATCTACATACCACTTGTAGATCGAGTGCGGAAGCGTTCAAGGGGATGGGTGATGATGGAGTCGTACTCGTCGTGATTCGGATCACCGATGACCAAGTGCTGAACGGACAGCACCTCCGCGTTCAACACACGTACGGGACGGTCGACGTCTCCTCCATCTTGATCCAGCAAGGAGGAAGGAGAGGTTGAGGAAGGCAGCTCCAAGGGCAGCACAACGGCGTGGTGCAGTTGGTGCAGCAGTATTCCGACAGAGCTTCGCCGAGCACGTACGGAGGAGGAGAGGTGTTGGGGAGGGGAGGGGCTGCGCCTTGAGTTGTGTTATTGCAGCCCTCCCCTCACCCCTCTATATATAGGAGGAGAGGGCAAGGGGGGCCGGCCCTCTAGGGGAAACCCTAGAGGGGGGCGGCGGCCAAAGGGTGGGGGGCTTGCCCCCCAAGCAAGGGGGGTGCGCCCCCTTTTGGGTTTCCCCCCCCAACCCTAGGCGCATGGGCCCAAGGGGGGGGGCGCCAAGCCCACTAGGGGCTGGATGCTATCCCTATGCAGCCCAAGTGGCCCCCCGGGAGGGGTGGTCCCTCCCGGTGGACCCCCGGAACCTTTCCGGTGGTCCCGGTACAATACCGGTATGACCCCGAAACTTTCCGGTGCCCGTTTAACAACTTCCCATATATAAAACTTTACCTCCGGACCATTCCGGGACTCCTCGTGACGTCCGGGATCTCATCCGGGACTCCGAACAACATTCGGTAATCACATACTTGTCTTCCTGATAACCCTAGCGTCACCGAACCTTAAGTGTGTAGACCCTACGGGTTCGGGAGACATGCAGACATGACCGAGACTCTCCGGTCAATAACCAACAGCGGGATCTGGATACCCATGTTGGCTCCCACATGCTCCTCGATGATGTCATCGGATGAACCACGATGTCGAGGATTCGATCAAACCCCGTATACAATTCCCTTTGTCAATCGGTACGTTACTTGCCCGAGACCCGATCGTCGGTATCCCAATACCTTGTTCAGTCTCGTTACCGGCAAGTCACTTTACTCGTACCGTAATGCATGATCCCGTGACCAGACACTTGGTCACCTTGAGCTCATTATGATGATGCACTACCGAGTGGGCCCAGTGATACCTCTCCGTAACACGGAGTGACAAATCCCAGTCTCGATCCGTGTCAACCCAACAGACACTTTCGGAGATACCTGTAATGCACCTTTATAATCACCCAGTTACGTTGTGACGTTTGGTACACCCAAAGCACTCCTACGGTATCCGGGAGTTACACGATCTCATGGTCGAAGGAAGAGATACTCGACATTGGAAAAGCCCTAGCAAACGAACTAACCGACCTTTGTGCTATGCTTAGGATTGGGTCTTGTCCATCACATCATTCTCCTAATGAGGTGATCCCGTTATCAACGACATCCAATGTCCATAGCCAGGAAACCATGACTATCTGTTGATCACAACGAGCTAGTCAACTAGAGGCTCACTAGGGACATATTGTGGTCTATGTATTCACACGTGTATTACGATTTTCGGATAATACAGTTATAGCATGAATAAAAGACTATTATCATGAACAAAGAAATATAATAATAATACTTTTATTATTGCCTCTAGGGCATATTTCCAACAGATTGGACATGGTTTAGTTGATATGGATCACGTGATCATTTAGATGACTAGAGGGATGTCTTTCTAAGTGGGAGTTCTTAAGTAATATGATTAATTGAACTTTAAATTTATCATAAACTTAGTACCTGATAGTTTTTTGCACATCTATGTTGTTGTAGGTCTATGGCCCATGCTACCGTTCCCTTGAATTTTAATGTGTTCCTAGAGAAAGCTAAGTTAAAAGATGATGGTAGCAACTACACGGACTGTGTCCGTAACTTGAGGATTATCCTCATTGCTGCACAGAAGAATTACGTCTTGGAAGCACCGCTAGGTGCAAGACCCGCTGTAGGAGCAACTCCGGACGTTATGAACGTCTGGTAGAGCAAAGCTGATGACTACTCGATAGTTCAGTGTGCCATGCTTTACGGCTTAGAATCGAGACTTCAAAGACGTTTTGAACATCATGGATCATGTGAGAAGTTCCAGGAGTTGAAGTTAATATTTCAAGCAAATGCCCGAGTTGAGAGATATGAAGTCTCCAACAAGTTCTATAGCTGCAAGATGGAGGAGAATAGTTCTGTCAGTGAACACATACTTAGCATGTCTGGGTACCATAACCACTTGACTCAGCTGGGAGTTAATCTTCCTGATGATAGTGTCATTGACAAAGTTCTTCAATCACTTCCACCAAGCTATAAAGGCTTCGTGATGAACTATAATATGCAATGGATGGAAAAGACAATTCCCGAGCTCTTTGCAATGCTAAAGGTTGCAGAGGTAGAAATCAAGAAGGTGAAGGAAATATGCCCTAGAGGCAATAATAAAGTTGTTATTTATATTTCCTTATATCATGATAAATGTTTATTATTCATGCTAGAATTGTATTAACCAGAAACTTGATACATGTGTGAATACATAGACAAACAGAGTGTCCCTAGTATGCCTCTACTTGACTAGCTCATTAATCAAAGATGGTTAAGTTTCCTAGCCATAGACATGTGTTGTCATTTGATGAACGAGATCACATCATTAGAGAATAATGTGATGGACAAGACCCATTCGTTAGCTTAGCACTATGATCATTTAGTTTGTTGCTATTACTTTGTTCATGACTTATTCATGTGCCTATGACTATGAGATTATGCAACTCCCGAATACCGGAGGATCACTTAGTGTGCTATCAAACGTCACAACGTAACTGGGTGACTATAATGATGCTCTACAGGTGTCTCCAATGGTGTTTTTTGAGTTGGCATAGATCGAGATTAGGATTTGTCACTCCGTGTATCGGAGAGGTTTCTCTAGGCCCTCTCGGTAATGCACATCACTATAAGCCTTGCGAGCAATGTGACTAATGAGTTAGTTGCGAGATGTTGCATTACAGAACGAGTAAAGAGACTTGCCGGTAACGAGATTGAACTAGATATTGAGATACTGACAATCGAATCTCGGGCAAGTAACATACCGATGACAAAGGGAACAACGTATTTTGTTATGCGGTTTGACCGATAAAGATCTACATCGAATACGTAGGAACCAATATGAGCATCCAGGTTCCACTATTGGTTATAGACCAGAGATGAGTCTCGGTCATGTCTACATAGTTCTCGAACCTGTAGGGTCCGCACGCTTAACGTTCGATGATGATCAGTATTATGAGTTTATGTGTTTTGATGAACCGAAGGTAGTTCGGAGTCTCAGATTTGATCACTGCTACCTCTTGAGCACTGCGTTGGTTTTTCCCTTGAAGAGGAAAGGGTGATGCAGCAAAGTAGCGTAAGTATTTCCCTCAGTTTTTGAGAACCAATGTATCAATCCAGTAGGAGACTACACGCAAGTCCCTCGCACCTACACAAACAAATAAGAACCTCGCAACCAACGTGATAAAGGGGTTGTCAATCCCTTCACGGTCACTTACGAGAGTGAGATCTGATAGAGATAATAAGATAAATATTTTTGGTATTTTTATGATATAGATTGAAAGTAAAAGATTGCAAAGTAAAATAGATTAAAAACTTCTATGATAAAAGATAGACCCGGGGGCCATAGGATTCACTAGTGGCTTCTGTCAAGATAGCATATATTATGGTGGGTGAACAAATTACTGCTGAGCAATTGATAGAAAAGTGGATAGTTATGAGAATATCTAGGCATGATCATGAACACAGGCATCATGTCCGTGTGAACTAGACCGAAATGATTTTGCATAAACTACTATTATTCCACACATCGACCGCTATCCAGCATGCATCTAGAGTATTAAGTTCATAAGAACAGAGTAACGCATTAAGCAAGATGGCATGATGTAGAGGGATAAACTCAAGCAATATGATATAAACCCCATCTTTTTATCCTTGATGGCAACAATACAATATGTGCCTTGCTGCCCCTGCTGTCACTGGAAAGGACAACGCAAGATTGAACCCAAAGCTAAGCACTTCTCCCATTGCAATAAAGATCAATCTAGTAGGCCAAACCAAACTGATAATTCGAAGAGACTTGCAAAGATAACCAATCATACATAAAAGATTTCAGAGAAGAATCAAATATTGTTCATAGATAAACTTGATCATAAACCCACAATTCATTGAATCTCGACAAACACACCACAAAAAGAGTTACATCAAATAGATCTCCAAGAAGATCGAGGAGAACATTGTATTGAGATCCAAAGAGAGAGAAGAAGCCATCTAGCTAATAACTATGGACCCGAAGGTCTGTGGTAAACTACTCACACATCATCGGAGAGGCTATGGTGTTGATGTAGAAGCCCTCCGTGATTAATTCCCCCTCCGACGGAGCTCCGGAAAAGGCCCCACGAAGGGATATCTTGGGTACAGAAGGTTGCGGCGGTGGAAATAGGGTTTCGTGGTGCTCCTGGATGTTTTCGGGGTATATGGATATATATAGGAGGAAGAAGTAGGTCGGTGGAGCTACGAGGGGCCCACGAGTTTGAGGGGCACGCCTAGGGGGGCAGGCGCTCCTCCCTGCCTCGTTTTCACCTTGTTTCTTTTTTGACGTCTACTGCAAGTCCCCTGGATCACGTTTGTTCCAAAACTAACTCTCCCGAAGGTTTCATTCCGTTTGGATTCCGTTTGATATTCCTTTTCTCCGAAACACTAAAATAGGCAAAAAACAACAATTTGCATTGGGCCTTGGGTTAGTAGGTTACTCCCAAAAATAATATAAAAATGTATAAATAAGCCCATTAAACATCCAAAACAGATAATATAATAGCATGGAACAATCAAAAACTATAGACGTATCAAGCATCCCCAAGCTTAATTCATGCTCGTCCTTGAGTAGGTAAATGATAAAAACAAAAATTTGATGTGGAATTCTACCTAGCATAATTCTCAATGTAATTTTCTTTATTGTGGCATGAATATTCAAATCCGAAAGATTCAAGACAAAAGTTTAATATTGACATAAAAATAATAATACATCAAGCATACTAACTAAGCAATCATGTCTTCTCAAAATAACATGGCAAAAGAAAGTTCATCCCTACAAATCCATATAGTTTGGTCATGCTCCATTTTCGTCACACAAGAATGCTCTCATCATGCACAACCCCGATGACAAGCCAAGCAATTGTTTCATACTTCAGTAATCTCATTTTTTTTCAACTTTCACGCAATACATGAGCGTGAGCCATGGATATAGCACTATGGGTGGAATAGAATATGATGATGGGGGTTATGTGGAGAAGACAAAAAGGGAGAAAGTCTCACCATGACGCCGCTAATCAACGGGCTAGGGAATGATAACCCACAAGTATAGGGGATCACAACAGTTTTCGAGGGTAGAGTATTCAACCCAAATTTATTGATTCGACACAAGGGGAGCCAAAGCATATTCTCAAGTATTAGCAGCTGAGTTGTCAATTCAACCACACCTGGAAACTTAATATTTGCAGCAAAGTATTTAGTAGCAAATTAATATGATAGTAGTGGTAACGATAGCAAAAGGTAACGGTAGCAAAAGGTAACTATAGCAAAAGTAATGTTTTTGGTATTTTGTAGTGATGATAGCAATAGTTAACGGAAAAGTAAATAAGCAAAGAACAATATATGGAAAGCTCGTAGGCAATGGATCGGTGATAGAGAATTATGCTGGATGCGGTTCATCATGTAATAGTCATAACCTAGGGTGACATAGAACTAGCTCCAATTCATCAATGTAATGTAGGCATGTATTCCGAATATAGTCATACGTGCTTATGGAAAATAACTTGCATGACATCTTTTGTCCTACCCTCCTGTGGCAGCGGGGTCCTAGCAGAAACTAAGGGATATTAAGGCCTCCTTTTAATAGAGTACCGGACCAAAGCATTAACACATAGTGAATAAATGAACTCCTCAAACTACGGTCATCACCGGTAAGTATCCTGATTATTGTCACTTCGGGGTTAACGGATCATAACACATAATATGTGACTATAGACTTGCAAGATAGGATCAAGAAATCTCATATATTGATGAAAACATAATAGGTTCAGATCTTAAATGATGACACTCGGGCCCTAGTGACAAGCATTAAGCATAGCAAAGTCATAGCAACATCAATCTCAGAACATAGTGGATACTAGGGATCAAACCCTAACAAAACTAACTCGATTACATGATAAATCTCATCCAACCCATCACCATCCAACAAACCTACGATGGAATTACTCACGCATGGCGGTGAGCATTATGAAATTGGTGATGGAGGATGGTTGATGATGACGATGGCGACGAATTCCCCTCTCCGGAGCCCCGAACGGACTCCAGATCAGCCCTCCCGAGAGGTTTTAGGGCTTGGCGGCGGCTCCGTATCGTAAAACGCGATGAATCCTTCTTCTTTATTTTTTCCATAAAAGCAAATATATAGAGTTGGAGTCGAGGTCGGAGGAGCTCCAGGGGGCCCATGAGGTAGGGGGCGCGCCCTAGGGGGGCAGGCGTGCCCCCCACCCTCGTGGCTAGGGTGTGGGCCCCCTGGACTTCATCTTTTGCAAGGATTATTTATTATTTTCGGAAAGACGTTCTGTGAAGTTTCAGGTCATTCCGAGAACTTTTGTTTCTGCACATAAATAACACCATGGTAATTCTGCTGAAAACAGCGTCAGTCCGGGTTAGTTCCATTCAAATCATGCAAGTTAGAGTCCAAAACAAGGGCAAAAGTGTTTGGAAAAGTAGATACGACCGAGACGTATCAACTCCCCCAAGCTTAAACAATTGCTTGTCCTCAAGCAATTCAGTTGACAACTGAAAGTGATAAAGAAAAACTTTTACAAACTCTGTTTGCTCTTGTTGTTGTAAATATGTAAAGCCAACATTCAAGTTATCAGCAAAGATTATTAACTAACCATATTCACAATAACGCATAGGTCTCATGTTTACTCATATAAATGGCATAATCAACTACCGAGCAATAATAATAAATCTCGGATGACAACACTTTCTCAAAACAATCATAATATGATATAACAAGATGGTATCTCGCTAGCCCTTTCTGAGACCGCAAAACATAAATACAGAGCACCCTTAAAGATCAAGGACTGACTAGACATTGTAATTCATGGTAAAAGAGATCCAGTCAAGTCATACTCAATGTAAACTAACAGTAATGAATGCAAATGACATCGGTGCTCTCCAACTGGTGCTTTTTAATAAGAGGATGATGACTCAACATGAAAGTAAACAGATAGGCCCTTCGCAGAGGGAAGCAGGGATTTGTAGAGGTGCCAGAGCTCGGTTTTGAAATAGAGGTGAATAATATTTTGAGCGGTATACTTTCATTGTCAACATAACAACTAAGAGATGGCAATAACTTCCATGCTACACACATTATAGGCGGTTCCCAAACAGAATGGTAAATTTTATACTCCCCCTCCACCAACAAGCATCAATCCATGGCTTGCTCAAAACAATGAGTGCCTCCAACTAACAAGAGTCCCAGGGGGGAGGGTTTGTTTGCAATTATTTTGATTTAGTTTGCATAAAGCATGGGACTGGGCATCCCGGTGACCAGCCATTTTCTCGTGAGTGAGGAGCGGAGTCCACTCCTCTTGAGAATAACCAACCTAACATGGAAGATACGGATAGCCCTAGTTGAGACATGAGCTATTCGAGCATACAAAAGGGAATTTTTTGTTTTTGCCATTCTAGTTTTTTCCTAGTTTGCTTATGCCACTCTAGAATTTGACATATCACTTTTGCCACTCTTATTTTTGGACAATACATCACAAATGCCATTCCGTGGCAAAAGCAATAACTTTTCATTTCA
Source organism: Triticum aestivum (assembly GCF_018294505.1). Classification (NCBI taxonomy): domain Eukaryota; kingdom Viridiplantae; phylum Streptophyta; class Magnoliopsida; order Poales; family Poaceae; genus Triticum; species Triticum aestivum. The sequence continues at coordinate 46,720,010 of NC_057800.1, forward strand.
CTTTTGCCACTCTTACATTTTGACAATGTATCACAATTGCCACTCTAAAATTATTGCTTTTGCCACACAATGGCAATTGTGATGTATTGTCAAAAACTAAAAGTGGCAAAAGTGAAATGTCAAATTTTAGAGTGGCATAAGTAAACTAGGCAAAAACTAGAATGGCAAAAACAAAGTTTTCCCCATACAAAACAGGATATTTATTTGAAGGTTTAGAGTTTGGCACATACAAATTTACTTGGAACGGCAGGTAGATACTATATATAGGTTGGTATGGTGGACTCATATGGAACAACTTTGGGGTTTATGGAGTTGGATGCACAAGCAGTATTCCCGCTTAGTATAGGTGAAGGCTAGCAAAAGACTGGGAAGCGACCAGCTAGAGAGCGACAACAATCATGAACATGCATTAAAATTAATCAACACCGAATGCAAGCATGAGTATGATATAATCCACCATGAACATAAATATCGTGAAGGCTATGTTGATTTTGTTTCAACTACATGCATGAACATGCGCCAAGTCGAGTCACTTAAATCATTCAGAGGAGGATACCACCCTATCATACCACATCACAACCATTTTAATAGCATGTTGGCACGCAAGGTAAACCATTATAAGCTCCTAGATAATCAAGCATGGCACAAGAAACTATGATCTCTAGTTGTCATTGCAAACATGTTTATTCATAATAGGCTAAATTAGGAACGATGAACTAATCATATTTACAAAAACAAAAGAGGTCGAGTTCATACCAGCTTTTCTCATCTCAGTCAGTCCATCATATATCGTCATAATTGCCTTTCACTTGCACGACCGAACGATGTGGATAATAATAATAGTGCATTTGCATTGGACTAAGCTGGAATCTGCAAGCATTCAATAAACAGGAGAAGACAAGGCAATATGGGCTCTTTTGTCAGATCAACAATAATGCATATAAGAGCCACTTCAACAATTTAATCATGGTCTTCTCCTATTGACCCCCAAAGAAAAGAAAAGAAATAAAACTATGTACACGGGAAAGCTCCCAACAAGCAAAAGAAGAACATGCAATCTTTTTGGGTTTTCTTTTTAATTACTACTACAAGCATGGAAAGTAAACTAATTAAAAGCTACAACTAATTTTTTTGGTTTTTCTAAAGTTTTATTAAACACACAAGAAGAAAGCATAAAAAGGAAAATAAACTAGCATGGATGATACAATGAAAAAGTATGAGCACCGACATCTAGCAATGAGTGTGTGAACATGAATATAATGTCGGTGGGAAATACGTACTCCCCCAAGATTAGGCTTTTGGCCTAAGTTGGTCTATGGCCACGGCTGGCCTGGTGGATATCCATAGTAATAGTTGGGGTCGTATTGCGATGCAGCAGCTATCGCCTCCTGAGCTGGAATGTGGTGGCGAGCGGCCTCCGCCCTCCTCTCGTACTCATCTGCCTCCTCTCTGGTAATAACATATCTTCCTTTTTCCTGATAATCAAAGAAGGCAGGAGCAGGGAGAGTAATACAAACAACACGGCGTCTGTCAAAGATTAAGCGATACTGGAGAGGTGATTCATTCCTCTCGACAAACTGGTGGTGAACCATAGCCTCATAATCCAAATAAGCAGGAGGCAACTCAATGTCATCTTCACGTATGGCTATACCAAGAAAATTAGCTATACGGGTTGCATAAATTCCACCAAAGAAATCTCCATTAAATCTATTAATATGCAACCTACGTGCAACAATGACTCCCAAATTATAAGATTTATCTCGTAACACAGCACTCCTAAGAATACTGAGGTCAGGGACACACATGTGACATGCCTCATCTTTACCATTAATGCATCTACCTATGAAGAGAGCAAAATAATGTATAGCAGGAAAGTGAATGCTCCCTATGGTAGCTTGTGTTATATCTCTAGATTCCCCCACAGTTATACTAGCAAGAAAATCTCTAAATTTAGATTTGCGAGGTTCCCTGACACTACCCCATTGTGGAAGTTTGCAAGCAGTGGTAAAATCCTCTAAGTCCATAGTGTAAGAATTTTCATAAAGATCAAACAGAACAGTTGGAGAATTACGTGAAGATGAAAATTCAAACCTCCTCACAAAGGAAATAGTGAGATAGTGATACTGGCTGCACTTTTCTTCCTCGAAGCTCACAAGATCAGCGTTATGCAAATATGCGTTAAATTCTTCCTTAATTCCCGCTTGATCCATACAGTTTTTCGAAGGCCATTCACAAGGACGCATTGGAGAGTCTCTTGGTGGCTCTTCATCAGCATCACGCATTGCAAGCCTGGGTCCTTGCTTCCTTGAAGAACCACCTTGGTACATTTTCCTAAGCATATTTCTTCCTTTGAAAAATTTCTGAAATTTTTAGTAACTTCAAACAAAAGTGAACCAAGCTCAACAAAATTGATAGCAACAACTCCTACAAGTGCCTAGAGCGTATATCATGCATTAGAACTACTTTTGACCATATAAATTTGACATGCAAGCTCAAGAACATGGTCACCTAGGCAGCACAAATTTGCAATGAATAAAGCACTAGAACAAAAACTAATTGGACCAATGGAGGAGTCACATACCAAGGAACAATCTCCCCAAGAAGTTTTGTGAGAGGTGCTTTGAGCAAGGAGATCGAAAATGGCAGCAAAATGAGCCTGGACTCGGGTTTGAGCTGGATATTCGTGTTTGTGGGAGGAAGACGAAGTGTCTGGGTGCAGGAATAAGTGGAGGAGGACCACCATGGGCCCACGAGGCAGGGGGCACGCCCAGGGGGTAGGGTGCACCCTCCACCCTCGTGGCCAGGTGGATGCCCCCCCATGCTGTGTTCTCAGTGCCAACTATTCTCAAATATTCCAGAAAAAATCATATTTAAATTTCAGGGCATTTGGAGAACTTTTATTTTCGAGGTATTTTTATATTGCACAGATAATTCAGATAACAGACGAAAAATACTTATTTTTATTTTATTTAATATAAATAACAGAAAGTAGAAGGAGGGTATAGAGAGTTGTGTTTTCTAAATTCATCCTTCTCATGATCATCAAAAGGAATCCACTAACAATGTTGATCAAGTATTGTCAACGAACTCATTCTGAATAACATGGAACCGGAGAAATTTCGAATAACACTATGTTACCTCAACAGGGATATGCACATCCCCAATAATAAGAATATCATATTTCTTCTTAACAATAGGAAGAGGAAATCCAAAACCTCCAAATATAATCGATGGAATTTTTCCAATAGAGTTGATACTATGAACTTGAGGTTGTTTCCTCGGAAAGTGTACCGTATGCTCATTACCATTAACATGAAAAGTGACATTGCCTTTAGTGCAATCAATAACAACTCCTTCAGTATTCAAAAAGGGTCTTCCAAGAATAATAGACATACTATCGTCCTCGGGAATATCAAGAATAACAAAGTCCGTTAAAATAGTAATGTTTGCAACCACAACAGGCACATCCTCACAAATACCAACATGTATAGCAGTTGATTTATCAACCATTTGCAAAGATATTTCAGTAGGTGTCAACTTATTCAAATAAAGTCTACGATATAAAGAGAGAGGCATAACACTAACACCGGCTCCAAGATCACATAAAGCAGTTTTAACATAGTTTCTTTTAATGGAGCATGGTATAGTGGGTACTCCTGGATCTCCAAGTTTCTTTGGTATTCCACCTTTAAAAGTATAGTTAGCAAGCATGGTGGAAATTTCATCTTCCGGTATCTTTCTATTATTTGTAACAATTTCTTTCATGTACGTAGCATAAGGATTCAGTTTAATCATATCAGTTAATCGCATATGCAAAAAGATAGGTCTAATCATTTCAGCAAAGTGCTCAAAATCCCGATCATCCTTTTTCTTGGATGGTTTGGGAGGAAAAGGCATGGGTTTCTGAACCCATGGTTCTCTTTCTTTACAATGTTTCCTAGCAACAAAGTCTTTCTTATCATATCGTTGATTCTTTGATTGTGGGTTATCAAGATCAACAGCAGGTTCAATTTCTACATCATTATCATCACTAGGTTGAGCATCATCATGAACATTATCATTAACATTATCACTAGTTTCAGGTTCATTACCAGATTGTGTTTCAGCATCAGAAATAGAAATATCATTTGGATTCTCAGGTGGTTGAGCAATAGGTTCACTAGAGGCATGCAAAGTCCTATCATTTTTCTTTTTCTTCCTTTTAGAAGGACAAGGTGCATCTATATTATTTCTCTGAGAATCTTACTCAATTCTCTTAGGATGGCCTTCAGGATACAGAGGTTCCTGAGTCATTCTACCAGTTCTAGTAGCCACTCTAACAGCATAATCATTATTCTTACTATTCAATTCATTGAGCAAATCATTTTGAGGTTTAAGTACTTGTTCTACTTGAGTGGTAACCATAGAAGCATGTTTACTAATAAGTTTAAGTTCACCTTTAACATTAGCCATATAATCACCCAAGTGTTCAAGCATATTTGAATTGTATTTCAATTGTATACAAAAATAAGCATTGAAGTCTTCTTGCTTAACCATAAATTTATCAAACTCACCTAAGCATGGGCTAGCAAACTTAGTAAATGGGATTTCAGCTTTATCATATCTATAGAGAGAATTTACCTTTACTACCTGTGTCGGGTTATCAAGACCATGAGTTTCTTCAATAGGTAATGGATTAAGATCATATGTTTCTTCAACAGGCGGTAAATTAAGACCGTGTATTTCTTCAGTAGGAGGTAAATTCTTAACATCTTCGGCTTTAATACCTTTTTCTTTCATAGATTTCTTTGCCTCTTGCATATCTTCAGGACTGAGAAATAGAACACCTCTCTTCTTTGGAGTTGGTTTAGGAATAGGCTCAGGAAGTGTCCAATTATTTTAATTTGTCAACAAATTATTCAATAGAATTTCAGCTTCATTCGGTGTTCTTTCCCTGAAAACAGAACCAGCACAACTATCCAGGTAATCTCTGGAAGCATCGGTTAGTCCATTATAAAAAATATCAAGTATTTCATTTTTCTTAAGAGGGTGATCAGGCAAAGCATTAAGTAATTGGAGAAGCCTCCCCCAAGCTTGTGGGAGACTCTCTTCTTCAATTTGCACAAAATTATATATATATATATATATATATATCCCTCAAAGCAGCTTGTTTCTTATGAGCAGGGAAATATTTAGCAGAGAAGTAATAAATCGTATCCTGGGGACTACGCACACAACCAGGATCAAGAGAATTAAACCATAGCTTAGCATCACCCTTTAATGAGAACGGAAATATTTTAAGGATATAAAAGTAGCGAGTTCTCTCATCTTTAGTGAGTAGGGTGGCAATATCATTTATAGTAAGATGTGCCACAATAGTTTCAGATTCATAGCCATGAAAAGGATCGGATTCAACCAAAGTAATTATATCAGGACCAACCGAGAATCCAATATCCTTATCAGTAACACAGATAGGTGAAGTAGCAAAAGTAGGGCCAGGTTTCATTCTAGCATTAAGAGATTGCTTCTTCCATTTAGCTAATAACCTCTTGAGTTCGTATCTATCTTTGCAAGCTAAACTAGCTAAAGCAGCTTCTTTTTCAAAAAACAGAACCCTCAGGAATAACAGGTGATTCATATTCATTAGAGGGAAGTCTTCATCATCACTTTCATCAATATTATCAGATTCAATATTTTCACTCTCTAACCCTAGCAAGTTGTTCATCAAGAAATTCACCAAGTGGCACAGTAGTATCAAGCATAGAAGTAGTTTCATCATAAGTATCATGCATCGCAGAAGTGGCATCATCAATAACATGTGACATATCAGAACGAATAGCAGAAGCAGGTTTAGGTGTCGCAAGCTTACTCAAAACAGAGGGTGAATCAAGTGCAGAGCTAGATGGCAGTTCCTTACCTCCCCTCATAGTTGAGGGATAAATCTTGGTTTTTGGATCTCTCAAGTTCTTCGTAATGATAAGCAGATATAAATCCCAAGTGACTCAAAGAATAGAGTTATGCTCCCCGGCAACGGCACCAAAAAATAGTCTTGATAACCCACAAGTATAGGGGATCGCAACAGTTTTCGAGGGTAGAGTATTCAACCAAAATTTATTGATTCGACACAAGGGGAGCCACAGAATATTCTCAAGTATTAGCAGTTGAGTTGTCAATTCAACCACACCTGGAAACTTAATATCTACAACAAAGTATTTAGTAGCAAAGTAATATGATAGTAGTGGTAACGGTAGCAAAAGTAATGTTTTTGGTATTTTGTAGTGATGATAGCAATAGCAACGGAAAAGTAAATAACAAAGAAGAATATATGGAAAGCTCGTAGGCAATGGATCGGTGATAGAGAATTATGCTGGATGCGGTTCATCATGCAACAGTCATAACCTAGGGTGACACATAACTAGCTCCAATTCATCAATGTAATGTAGGCATGTATTCCGAATATAGTCATACGTGCTTATGGAAAAGAACTTGCATGACATCTTTTGTCCTACCCTCCCGTGGCAGCGGGGTCCTAGCGGAAACTAAGGGATATTAAGGCCTCCTTTTGATAGAGTACCGGACCAAAGCATTAACACATAGTGAATACATGAACTCCTCAAACTACGGTCATCACCGGTAAGTATCCCGATTATTGTCACTTCGGGGTTAACGGATCATAACACATAATAGGTGACTATAGACTTGCAAGATAGGATCAAGAACTCATATATTGATGAAAACATAATAGGTTCAGATCTGAAATGCTGGCACTCGGGCCCTAGTGACAAGCATTAAGCATTGCAAAGTCATAGCAACATCAATCTCAGAATATAGTGGATACTAGGGATCAAACCCTAACAAAACTAACTCGATTACATGATAAATCTCATCCAACCCATCACCGTCTAGCAAGCCTATGATGGAATTACTCACGCACGGTGGTGAGCATCATGAAATTGGTGATGGAGGATGGTTGATGATGACGACGGCGATGGATTCCCCTCTTTGGAGCCCCAAACGGACTCCAGATCAGCCCTCCCCAGAGGTTTTAGGGCTTGGCGGCGGCTCTGTATCGTAAAACGCGATGAATCCTTCTTCTTTTTTTTTCTCCCCGAAAGAAAATATATAGAGTTGGAGTCGAGGTTGGAGGATCTCCAGGGGGCCCATGTGCTAGGGGGCGCGCCCCCACCCTCGTGGCTAGGGTGTGGGCCCCCTGGACTTCATCTTTTGCAAGGATTTATTATTATTTCTGAAAAGACGTTCCGTGAAGTTTCATGTCATTCCGAGAACTTTTGTTTCTGCACATAAATAACACCATGGTAATTCTGCTGAAAACAGGGTCAGTCCGGGTTAGTTCCATTGAAATCATGCAAGTTAGAGTCCAAAACAAGGGCAAAAGTGTTTGGAAAAGTAGATACGACGAAGACGTATAAGGGAGATGCCCATCAATTGATGTCAATGCAAGGAGAAGGGATTGCCATGCAACGGATGCACTAGAGGTATAAATGTATGAAAGCTCAACAAAAGAAACTAAGTGGGTGTGCATCCAACTTGCTTGCTCACGAAGACCTAGGGCATTTGAGGAAACCCGTTGTTGGAATATACAAGCCAAGTTCTATAATGAAAAATTCCCACTAGTATATGAAAGTGACAAAACAAGAGACTCTCTATCATAAAGATCATGGTCCTACTTTGAAGCACAAATGTGGAAAAAAGGATAGTAGCATTGCCCCTTTTTATTTCTTTTCTTTCTTCTTTTTTGGGCCTTTTTTATTTGGTCTTTCTCCTTTTTTTGGGACAATGCTCTATTAATGATGATCATCACACTTCTATTTATTTACAACTCAATGATTACAACTCGATACTAGAACAAAATATGACTCTATATGAATTCCTTTGGTGGTGTACCGGGAAGGGCAATGAATCAAGAGTGACATGTATGATAAATTATGCATGGTGGCTTTGCCACAAATACGATGTCAACTACATGCCCATGCAAAGCAATATGACAATGATGAAGCGTGTCATGAATGAAACAGTGGAAAGTTGCATGGAAATATATCTTGGAATGGCTATGGAAATGCCATAATAGGTAGGTATGGTGGCTGTTCTGAGGAAGATATAAGGAGGTTTATGTGTGATAGAGCGTATCATATCACGGGGTTTGGATGCACCAGCGAAGTTTGCACCAACTCTCAAGGTGAGAAAGGGCAATGCACGGTACTGAAGAGGCTAGCAATGATGGAAGAGTGAGAGTGTGTATAATCCATGGACTCAACATTAGTCATAAAGAACTCACATACTTATTGCAAAAATCTACAAGTCATCAAAAACCAAAATATTACGTGCATGCTCCTAGGGGGATAGATTGGTAGGAAAAGACCATTGCTCGTCCCCAACAACCACTCATAAGGAAGACAATCAAATAACACCTCATGTTTCAAATTTGTTACACAATGTTTACCATACGTGCATGATACCGGACTTGCAATCTTCAACACAAGTATTTCTCAAATTAACAACTACTCAACTAGCACAACTCTAATATCACCATCTTTATATCTCAAAACAATTATCAAGTATCAAACTTCTCATAGTATTCAATGCACCTTTTTATGAAAGTTTTTATTATAATAAAGTAAATTACCATGCTGTTCTAAAGGATTCTCAAAATAATATAAGTGAAGCATGAGAGATCATTAATTTCTATAAAATAAAACCACCACCGTGCTCTAAAAGATATAAGTGAAGCACTAGAGCAAAATTATCTAGCTCAAAAGATATAAGTGAAGCACATAGAGAATTCTAATAAATTCCAATTCATGTGTGTCTCTCCCAAAAGGTGTGTACAGAAAGGATGATTGTGGTAAACTAAAAAGAAAAGACTCAAATCATACAAGACGCTCCAAGCAAAACACATATCATGTGGCGAATAAAAATATAGCCTCAAGTAAAGTTACCGATGGATGAAGACGAAAGAGGGGATGCCTTCCGAGGCTTCCCCAAGCTTAGGCTCTTGCCACTCCTTATTCCATAATCCATCAAATCTTTACCCAAAACTTGAAAACTTCACAACACAAAACTCAATAGAAAACCTCATGAGCTCCCTTAGAAGAAAACAAACCACCACTTAAGGTACTATAATGAACTCATTCTTTATTTATATTGGTGTTAAAACTACTGTATACCAAATTCTTTATGGTTCATACCCTCCGATGCTAGCCATAGATTCATCAAATAAGCAAACAACACACGAAAAACAGAATCTGTCAAAAACAAAACAGTCTGTAGTAATCTGTAGGTTTCGAATACTTCTGTAACCCCAAAAATTCTGAAATAAATTGGTGGACATGAGGAATTTGTCTATTAGTCATCTTCAGAAAGAATCAACCCAATCGCACTCTCCAGTAAAAATGGCAGCAAATGTCGTGAGTGCTAAAGTTTCTGTTTTTTACAGCAAGATCGCAAAACTAACCCCAAGTCTTCCCAAAGGTTCTACTTGGCACAAACACTAATTAAAAGAATAAAACCACATATAAACACAGGCTAGATGAATTATTTATTACTAAACAGAACCAAAAAAGCAAGAAACAGAAATAAAATTGGGTTGCCTCCCAACAAGCGCTATCATTTAACACCCCTAGCTAGGCATTGATAATTTCGATGATGCTCACAAGAAATACAAGAATTGAGGCACAAAGAGAGCATCATAAAACACATCTAAGTCTAACATACTTCCTATGCATAGGCATCTTATAGGCAAACAAATTATCAAGGCAAGCAAAAACTAGCATATGCAAGGAAGCGGAAATAAACAATAGCAATCTCAACATAACGAGAGGTAATTTAGTAGCATGAAAATTTCTACAACCATATTTTCCTCTCTCATAATAATTACATGTAGTATCATAAGAAAATTCAACAATATAGCTATCACAAAACATATTCTTAACATGATCGACATGTATGCAAAGTTGACACTCTTCCAAAACAGTGGGATTAATATTAACTAAAATCATGACCTCTCCAAACCCACTTTTATCAAAAACTTCATAAGATTGAACATTCTCCAAATATGTGGGATCTAAAGTTGACACTCTTCCAAACCCATTGTCAATATTATTGCAAACATTATTATCAATATCGTATTCATCATGGGTCTTAAATAAATTTTCAAGTTCAAAAGAAGAATCACCCCAATCATGATCATTGCAACAAATAGTAGTCATAGCAAAAATAGTATCCCCAAGCTTGAGGTTTTGCATATCATTAACACAATTGACATTAAGAGAATTTATGACAACATCATTGCAATCATGCTTTTCATCGAAGGAACTATCAAGTATGGGTGCAATAGCAACGATCTCATGTTTAACGTAAGGAGCTATAGAAAATTCATCTTCATAAATATTGGCATCATGGCCACAAGAATAGCAAGCATCATGTTCATCAAGGGATATTTCAATAAAATCATCGGAATCATAATTATCATAGATACATGCATATCATTATTTTCTTTCGAAGCAACGGTCATTCTTTCAATAAATTCTTTGACATAGACATTATGAGCATAGTTTTCATAGCAATATTTAAGTATCTCAAAATTTTCAGATTCGGAGAGTAATATCATACTTTTCAATCAAAGAATTAACTTCATAAGCACCCTTAAAAGCAACAAATTCTTCAATTTGTTCGATATCGTAGTAACTATAAACACCCTTTGCATAAGAAGATAAGATTTTCTTATCATTAAACTCACATAGGTAGGGGAGGTGTTTTTTAGGGTTCTTAGAGCAACAAGTGAAATCACAAATTTCACAAAGATTCCAAGCATAACACATCAATATGTTTATTTGATCCCATAAGAGTCTCCCTTTTTTAGACAAACGGTGACGCACAAAATGAGCATGCTCATCTAAAGATTTCCCATCAACCAGGCTAGTGGGGGTTTCAGCACGAGCGCATAAGGATCAAAGATGATCCAAGTAGAACACTTTAAGTGGATCCATATCAATAGATTTTTAGCAAAGATGCAAGCAAATGGAAGGCACATTGAAACACAAACAAAGATACACACGGGAAGAAGGCAAAGAAAAGGCAAAGGTTTTCGAAAATCGTTTTAGAAGTGGGGGAGGGGAAAACGATGGGCAAATGGCAAATAATGTAATGCGAGGGATAAGAGTTTGTGATAGGTACTTGGTATGTCTTGACTTGTGTGTAGATCTCCCCGGCAACAGCGCCACAAATGGCTTGTTGACAGGAGATCAAATCTTGACTTGACTTGGTGCAACCTCCCCGGCAACGGCGCCAGAAATCCTTCTTGCTACCTCTTGAGCACTGCGTTGGTTTTCCCTTGAAGAGGAAAGGGTGATGCAGCAAAGTAGCATAAGTATTTCCCTCGGTTTTTGAGAACCAAGGTATCAATCCAGTAAGAGACTACACGCAAGTCCCTCATACGTACACAAACAAATAACAATCTCGCAACCAACGCGATAAAGGGGTTGTCAATCCCTTCACGGTCACTTACGAGAGTGAGATCTGATAGAGATAATAAGATAAATATTTTTGGTATTTTTATGATATAGATTGAAAGTAAAAGATTTCAAAGTAAAATATATTGGAAACTTATATAATAAAAGATAGACCCAGGGGCCATAGGTTTCACTAGTGGCTTCTCTCAAGATAGCATAAGTATTACAGTGGGTGAAGAAATTACTGTCGAGCAATTGATAGAAAAGTGCATAATTATGAGAATATCTAGGCATGATCATGTATATAGGCATCACGTCCGCGACAAGTAGACCAAAACGATTCTGCAGCTATATCTAGGCATGATCATTATAAGAACAGAGTAATGTATTAAGCAAGATGACATGATGTAGAGGGATGAACTCAAGCAATATGATATAAACCCCATCTTTTTATCCTCAATGGCAACAATACAATACGTGCCTTGCTGCCCTTGCTGTCACTGGGAAAGGACACCGCAAGATTGAACCCAAAGCTAAGCACTTCTCCCATTGCAAGAAAGATCAATCTAGTAGGCCAAACCAAACTGATAATTCGAAGAGACTTGCAAAGATAACCAATCATACATAAAAGATTCCAGAGAAGAATCAAATATTGTTCATATATAAACTTGATCATAAACCCACAATTCATCGGATCTGGACAAACACACCGCAAAAAGAGTTACATCAAATAGATCTCCAAGAAGATCGAGTAGAACATTGTATTGAGATCCAAAGAGAGATAAGAAGCCATCTAGCTAATAACTGTGGACCCGAAGGTCTGAGGTAAACTACTCACACAACATCGGAGAGGCTATGGTGTTGATGTAGAAGCCCTCCGTGATTGATTTCCCCTCCGGCAGAGCTCCGAAAAAGGCCCCAAGATGGGATCTCTTGGGTACAGAAGGTTGCGGTGGTGGAAATAGTGTTTCATGGTGCTCCTCGATGTTTTTGGGGTATATGGATATATATAGGAGGAAGAAGTAGGTCGATGGAGCTACGAGGGGGCCACGAGGGTGGGGGCGTGCCGAGGGGGGCAGGCGCGCCTCCCTGCCTCGTGGCGACCTTGTTTCTTTCTTGACGTCTACTCCAAGTCCCCTGGATCACGTTTGTTCCGAAAATAACTCTCACGAAGGTTTCATTCCGTTTGATACTCCTTCTGTGAAACACTGAAATAGGCAAAAAAATAAAATTTTGCACTGGGCCTTGGGTTAGTAGGTTAGTCCCAAAAATAATATAAAAGTGTATAAATAAGCCCATTAAACTTCCAAAACAGTTAATATAATAGCATGGAACAATAAGAAATTATAGATACGTTGGAGACTTATAAATCACAGACATGACGAGGAGTCTCGAAATGGTCGACACATAAAGATTGATATATTGGAAGGCTATGTTTGGACACCAGAATGGTTTCGGATAAGTTCGGGCAATTACGAGAGTACCTGGGGGTTACTGGAACCCCCCGAGGAGTCAATGGGCCTTAATGGGCCGTGGTGGGAGAGAGAAGGAGGCGGTCAAGTGGGGGAGGGGGTGCACCCCCCAAGCCCAATCCGAATTGGGGAGGCACTACTTGAATCAGCTTCTTTGTCGTTCGCCATGGCAGACGGCAAAGGCATAGATCACGGATGGAAAACTGTCCGAATGAACGCCTGTCAGCAAAGGCCTTCTTTGTCGTCTGCTTCTTAGACACGGACAGCAAAGGATTACGCCGTCCGCCATCCGAGGCCAGCAGACGGCAAAGACAGCTGACGGCAGTGCGGTGGTGTGAGAGCCGTTAGGGGGTTAACGGCGCTCTTTGCCGTCTGCTAGCGGACGGCAAAGTGTCAAAGATCTTTGCCGTCCGCTGGCAGACGACAAAGAGCCCAACTAGGCAGCACTGGGAAGCTGCCACGTGTCCAGATATGACGTCCGACAGCAGACGACAAAGATGTTTGAATCATTGCCGTCTGCTGGCGGATGGCATAGCTGGTCACTTTGCCATCCGCCAGCAGACGGAAAAATGACCAAATAGGCAGCAAGTGTTCCCAGTTTGCACAGGTGATTGCCACGTGTTCTCTTTGCCGTCTGCTAGCGTACGGCAAAGCTCTTTGTCGTCTGCTGGCAGACGGCAAAGAGGCTATATATCCCATGTTTTTATTTAAATCCCATTAATTAGACATGGTTTCAAACACATATATACATGCATACATATCCAACATATCCAACAGCATGTCCAACAAGATATTTCATCCAATCCAACAACATAGTTCAACAAAGTCCAACATATCCATATATACATAACCAGAAACAAGTTTCCAACAACATATCCATATAGACATACATATCCAAACAAGTTTTCATAAACAACAAGGAAGCACCACAAGAATAGTACACTCCATGAATCCAAGCTTCCTCATGTAAAGAAAATCTGCAAATTGGGAAAGATGAAAGTTAGAAGAAGAGGAAGAAGAAGATTTTTTTTCTTCTCTTTCTTTTTCTCCTCTCCTCTTCTTTATCTTTTTCTTCTTCTAACTAAGGTAGGTAAAAATGTCATTTTATTGCTAAGCTAGGTAAAAATGCTAAGTGTAGGTCATTTTAGAGCTAAGGTAGGTAAATAGGTCATTTTGGAGCTTAGTAAGGTCATTATGTCATTTTCGAGGAAAATAAGCTAAGTCTATATCATTTTGGAGCTAACAAAGATTATCATGCCATTTTTACCTAAGTATGCTAAGTATGTCATAAATGAACTGAATAAGCTAAGTATAGCTCATTTTTATCTAACTTAGGTAATTATGCCATTTAGGAGGAAAATAAGCTAAGTATCCATTTGTAAAGCAAAACACAGAGAAAACTTACCCTAATCACAACAAATGTGATGAAGATCGCAACAAAGGTAACAACTGATCCAACGGCATAATGATACCAAGCCTCATTATCAATGGCATATTTTCTAATCTTCTTAAGCTTCAGGCGCATTGCATCCATCTTCAAGTGCATTGCATCCATCTTCATCTTGTGAGCATCGATGACATCGGCAACATACAACTCCAATGTCATCTTCTCTTCTTCAATTCTTTTAATTTTTTCTTTCAAATACTCATTTTATTTTTCAACTAAATTTAACTTCTCGACAAGAGGGTCCGTTTCAAATTCCGGTTCACATACCTCCTAGATTAAAATATCTCTATGTCTACTTGATGGCCATAATTGTCATAAATGCGAAATGCAACAAATAGTTATGAAAGAGAATTTACCACATCCGAATCATAAAGCGGGCGAGGGACGACTGGGACGGACATCAAGGCCATGGCACTATGTATAAGAAACAATCATACAAAGTAAGAAAATTATAAATACCAACTATATAAATCATACAATCATAGAAATAACTATATAAATCAAGTACAATGTAAAAAATTTAATACCTAACAATCACTATTGGTAATGACGTTCTCTTCATCATCATTAATAAAAGCGTCATCATCATCACTATCGTTAATGACGTGCTCATCATCATCATTAATAAATGCATCATCATGTGGAAGGCCACCTTTACGTAATCGTTCAAGCATTGACAGGTCATCTGCAACAGTAACTTATTCTTCTTCCGGCTCTTCTTGTTCCGGCTCAGGGGTGAAGTCGGATTCACTATCATTGTCTACTTCAATATTCTAGGGTGGAGTAGAGAGGTTCTTGAAACGTTTTTTGTTAAGACGTGTTTCTTGGAAGAATTCTCCTTCATCATATGTGTCTTGGTTAATGTGAGGTTCATAATCCTTTTCTTTGGGGGGACGTGGTCTAACACATGGCGGCACTTCATAAACGACGTCGCAACCACTGAGATTTGGATCACTTTGACAGGCCCACTGTAGATAGAAAACTTGGGTTGCTTGTTGAGCCGTAATAAAGACATCGGGAACATCCAAATGGGTGCTTTGTTTGATTTCGACAGCCCTATATGTTCATGAGTCCTTCTAGTCTCCCTCGGCTGGAACTAATAACATCTGAAGACTACGACATTTGGTGGGTTTTCACCATAGAATTCAAGTTCATAAATTGCTTCAACTCTTCCATAATACTCGATACCTCCTTCGCCGATAGTAGAGACACAACAATTTGTAGACTTTCGGTCGGCCATAGATAGCTCTTTGCCATAGGTACGAAAGTGATACCCGTTGATGTCGTATTTGTCAAATGAACGGACCTTATAGTCAAAACCATTAGCTACTTGTCTCAATTCTGCATCCATAATCTCTAAATTAGCCTACAAGTTTAATACGAAAGGATTGTTGCATTAGTCGCAAATTAGCCAAATAAAAGAAAGCGTCTAATGGAAATTACCATTTTTTTGAACCAAGAGATGAAACCGGGAAATTCGGCTCCTTGTTTTGCCAGAAGCTCATACTATTCAACGGAATCCTTTTGGATCACCGCTCCATGCGAGAATATGGCAACGTATCGACTGCATCAAATATCCAGGAATAAGAGAAGTTCAAAGGAATTAGAAGTTGTGAAACAATGTACCGAGATCTTACTCGATGTACGACCGCACTTCTATTAGGTTGTTGAAGAGATACAGCGAAATGGTCCGCCATTCTTCAACATCCAACTTTACTGGTTTCCAACCACCAACTGGTGCGAGATTCCCTTTGAATAGGTTGAGGTTGGATTGACCCTTTTAAGGTTCGTCAGCATTGTACCGAGACTTCAGATTATGCAAATGACGATTTTTGGCTTCGTAGTGTGCGGTCACGAAGTTTTCTGCCTCCTCAGTGATGAATGCCTTCGCCATTGATGCTTCTATTCTATGTTTATTTTTACATTTTGCTCGAAGCGTCTTCTGCATCCTCTCAGTTGAGTAGCACCAACGATTTTGCACGCCCCCCCCCCCAATCGTGCCTCGGTCGGGAGATGCAAAATCAAGTGTTGCATTGGATTAAAGAAGCTTGGCGGAAAGATCTTCTGTAACTTGCAGATCAACTCCGGCGCCAACTGTTCCATTTCTTCTAGGAGGCCAAGCGATAGTTCTTTTGCACAAAGAACACGGATGAAGCCAGGCGACATCACCGGCATTATTCGCTCAATCCATATGTGCCAATCATGACTTTTTAAACCAAATATTTTCAATTTTTGAAGACTCGCTCCCCTCTTTAGATTTGCTGCATACCCATCGGAGAACATCAACTGCATTTTCACCCACAAAATAATTTCCTTCATAGCTGGCCTTCCAAGATTGAACCATGCCTTTCGCTTCGTCCAGTTGATCCCCTTTCCTTTTGGTTCTTTCATGTTTTGTAACGGTCTATCACATAGCTCCTCTTGATCGACTCTAGCCTTAGTATTATCCTTTGATGTCCCCTCTATGCCGAACAATGTACCAAAAATGGCTTCGGCGATATTCTTTTCAGTGTGCATCACGTCGATGTTGTGTGGGCAAAGGAGGTCTTTGAAGTAAGGCAGATCCCAGAGGCATGTCTTGTGAGTCCAGGCGTGTTCCTTATTATACCCCTTGAAATACCCTGGATGCTCTGGATCTGGCTCAAGAGCGTTTAACCGATCTAGGGTCTGTTGGCCTGTCAACGCAGGTGGTGTAGAGTGTTTGACAACTCTACCTTTGATGAAGTTCTTCTTGTCTTTCCTGAACTTATGGACAGGATGTGGAAACGGTCTATGCAAGTCGAAGAAACTATACTTGCGCCCTGCCGTCAGCCAACGAAACTCAAGAGCTCCCTTGCATGTGGGTCACGGGAACCTTCCATGCACACACCAGCCAATGAATAGCGCATACGCTGGCAAGTCATGCGTCGAGTACATGTACCAGGCACGCATTATGAAGTTCTGTTTGCTAAAGGCGTTGCATGTCTTGAACCCATTATCCCAAGCTTCTTGCAATTCGTCCTTAAGCGGCTGCATGTACACATTCATATTCTTCCCCGGATAGTTGGGCCCTGGAATTATCAACGTCAGGAAAATATTCTTTCATTGCATAATCTGCCTGGGGGGGAGATTGAGTGGAATGACAAACACGGGCCAACAACTGTATGGGGTTGCCATCTAACCAAACACACTGAACCCATCTGTGCTGACGGAGACTCGAGGATGCCTTGGATCTGCCAATTTTTCCTTATGTAATGCATCGAAGTGCTTCCACGCTTCACCATCCGATGTGTGCACCATCATCACATTCCCATCTACATCTAGTTCGGTTCTTTTGCCCGTTTTATGCCATGTCATCTGTCTGGCCGTCTCTTCGACCATGAAAAGATGTTGAAGTCTTGGTATGATAGGCATATACCGAAGACTATTAACGAGTATTTTGTTCTGCATCTTCTCACCCATACCGTTGTCTAGCACAACATACCTGGAAGAATTGCAAATGGGACAATAGTTCAAGTCATCATACTGAAGCCTAAATAAGACACATCCTTTCTCACAGGCATGTATCTTCTCATAGGGCATCTTAAGAGCATAGAGGATTTTGTCTGACTGGTACAGGTTTGGAGGTAGCACATGTCCTTTGGGTAGAAATCGGTCAAATACTGTCATCATCGCGTCGTAGCATTCTCTGCCTAAGTTGAATTGAGCCTTCAAAGCCATTATTTGTGAGATGGCATCCAACTGACAAAGCTCAATGTGCCGTGGAGAGGATGTTTTGAGGACTCCAACATTTTAGTGAAGGCCTTTGCAGATTCCTCCATCTCCTCGTCCGAGTCCAGAGCATCATCAAAGTCTTGCACCATGTTTGCGGTCCCGGTACCATGCTCGTCGGTGCGACGACAAACCTCGGCTCTGGCACGTTGGGCAGACTCACCATGTAATGTCCAGACCATGTAACCAGACATAAAACCAAACTTCTGCAGGTCTTTACTCATTTCAAGCTCGTCCCTCTTTTTATAGTTGTCGCAACGGGCACAGGGGCACCAGCTAAATTCCTGGCCATTTGCAAATGCGGCTCTAACAAACCCATTGGTTTTTGTTAACCATTCCTTGGTCCAAACTTTCTAACTAGTGTAACCGGTGTACATCCATGCACGATCACTCATATTGACTTCCTACTGGACACACAAGAAATATATACATAATTAAGCAAAGCATATCCATCAGTTAATGGAGTTTTTTAGTTTTATTACATCCATGCAACCTACACGCTAATAGGTAAATATAGGTCCTAATCCCACCCGAGTATGTGTAGATCGGGTTCATTTTCCCATGCTCTGCTCCAGATTCGACGCAAAATTTTGGCAGCACCTCCCCGCTGTTCTCCTGATACACGTCTCGACAATAAGTAGAGAGAATGTGTACCCAGAGAACAACAGGGAGGCACTAACGAAATTCTGCACCGGATCCGGAGCTGATCATATGGGAAAACGAACCCAATATACACATACTCGGGCTGTCCATGGATAACGTTGGACAATTCAAAAGAATCACGATTATAAATATGCAAATGCATGCATATTTATAGATGTAACCCTTTCGAACGGGACACACATAGTGGTTACGCATACTGATAATTGACACCTATAGCTAGCAAGTTTCATCAGGAGATGTCATTTGTGCTCACCAATGAACATAGGGGCGGAGCTCGTCGAACACTAGACCCTTGCAGCGACGAAATAACTCCACATTTAAATCCAAAGACGAGTAACATAGAAATTTTGTTTCTTCCGTCGACCTAACTAAATATTGACAACATGACGAGCGGGTTAGGGGGTCCTTGGCATCGATGGAACCCTAAATAGCAAGTACCATCGGTGCGAGATACATGTGGTGCTCAGCGTTGAACACTAGATCCACATTCCACAAGTGAAGCCGGCGCCCGGGGTCCCGCAACAATAGTTCTGGTGCCCGATGATGGTTGAACACCATCGCGAATTTGTTTGGCAGCCTCTGCGATGAGGATTAAAGCCAGGTTTTGAAATTTCAAACAACCAAACCGACCTGAGTCAGTTTGGGTCTTTCAAGTTTCAACACTTGCCTTTTAATCGTCATCACAGAGGCTGCCAGACAAATTCGCGATGGTGTTCGACCGCCATCGACACCAAGAACAGTTGCTTTGGGACGCCGGACATCGGCGTCACTTGTGGGACATGGATGTAGTGTTCCACACCGACGGCCACAGGTATCTCACACCGATGATATACTTGCTATTTAGGGTTCCATTGACACCGAGGAACCCCCTAATTAACCCGCTCGTCCCCCGGCGCCCCCTTTTCCTACTTTTTTTCATCTTCAACTTCTACTTCTTTTTTTCATCTTCTTCTTCTTCTTGTACTACTTCTTGTTCTTTTTTCTTCTTCTTCTTCTTCTTCTTCTTCTTCTTCTTCCTCTTCTTCTTTTTCTTTTTCTTTCATCTTTCTTGATTATTCTTAAAAACAGGAAAAAAACTAAATAAAACTATAAACTAAATGTAACCTAAAATAAACTAAATTAACCTAAACTAACCTAAATAACCTAAACTAACCTAATTAACCTAAACTAAAAAACATAAACTAAATCTAAAAAAACAGGAAAAAAACTCACCAAGATGACGGGCAGGGCGGCGGCAGGGCGGGGCGGGGAGGGGCCGGGCGGTGCGGTGCGGCCGGGCAGGGGCGGCTCGGGACGGGGGCGGGGCGGCCGGCGACTTGGGACAGGGGCAGCGCAGCCGGGCGGGGCATCGGCGGAGGCTCGGCTAGGCGGGCGGGGCGGGGCGGGCGGCGGCGCGGCCGGGTGGCGACGGCTTGGGACGTGGTCGGGGCGGTGCGGGGCGGCCCGCGATGGGGGTGGCGTGGGGCGGCGGCGCTCAGGCACGGGGCGGGGGTGGGGCGGTGCGGGGGGCCGGCGACGGGGGTGGCGCGGGGGGGCGGCGACGGGGGTGGCGGCACGGGTTAGGGGTGGCGGCAGGGGTGAAGGGTGGCGGCGGCTTGGGCAGGGGACGGACAGATTAGAGAGGGGGCACGGGCGCGGGCGCGGCCCCTTTTCTGCAAGTAGGTCACAGCTCTTTGCCATCTGCTAGCAGACGACAAAGAGCATACCTAGTGGGGTGGGGCCAGGGGAAACGGACGACCTAATGGCCATTTTCTTTGCCGTCTGTTGGTTGATGGCAAAGAAGTTTTGCCGTCCGCCAGCCGACGGCAATGAAAATGGCCGTTAGGTCGTCCTCGTAAGCCCGCCACCCATCCTCTTTGCCGTCAGCTAGTAGACGGCAAAGCGTCTTTGTCGTCCGCTAGCGGACGGCAAAGATATGCTAATGGCAAAGCCTTCCATTGCTGTTTGCTGCCTCTTTGCCGTCCGTTTTCCAGTGGCTGATGGCAAAGTCTTTCTTTGTCGTCCGCTAGCTGACGGCAAAGTGTCGGCAGACGGCAAATCTGCTGATTCTAGTAGTGAGGGGCCGCGCGCCTTTCCTTCTCTCCTTCTCCCTCTTCCTTCTTCTCCTACTCCAACTAGGGAAAGGTTGGAAACCTACTCCTACTAGGAGTAGGAATCAACCTTGGGGCACGCCATAGAGAGGGCCGACCCTCCCCTCCTCCACTGCTTTATATACGGGGGAGGGGGCACCCATAGACACACAAGTTGACAGTTGTCTTAGCCGTGTGCGGTATCCCCCTCCAAATATTTCCACCTCAGTCATATCATTGTAGTGCTTAGGCGAAGCCCTGCGTCAGTAACTTCATCATCACCATCATCATGCCGTTGTGTTGATGAAACTCTCCCTCGGCCTCAACTGGATCAAGAGTACGAGGGACGTCACCAAGCTGAACGTGTGTAGATCGCAGAGGTGCCGTGCATTTGGTACTTGATCGGTTGGATCGCGAAGACGTTCGACTACATCAACCGCGTTACTTAACACTTCCTATTTCGGTCTACGAGGGTATGTAGACACACTCTCCCCTCTTGTTGCTATGCATCTCCTAGATAGATCTTGCGCGATCGTAGGAAATCTTTTGAAATACTGCGTTCCCCAATAGTGGCATTAGAGGCAGGTCTATGCGTAGATGTTATATGCACAAGTAGAACACAAAGGAGTTGTGGGCGTGGGTATATACATATTGCTTGCCGTCACAAGTTGATTCTTGATTCATCGGTATTGTTGGATGAAGCGGCTCAGACCGACACTACGCGTATGCTTACGCAAGACTGGTTCTACCGATGTGCTTCGCACACAGGTGGCTACTGGGTGTCTGTTTCTCCAACTTAAGCTGAATCGATTTCAATGAACAGGGTTCTTTCTGAAGATCAAAAAGCAATCACTATACTACGTTGTGGTTTTGATGCGTAGGTAAGAACGGTTCTTGCTAGAAGCCCATAGCAGCCACATAAAACTTGCAACAACAAAGTAGAGGACGTCCAACTTGTTTTCGCAGGGCATGTTGTGATGTGATATGGTCCATACATGATGAGATATATATTGTTGTATGAGATGATCATGTTTTGTTAAAGTTATCGGCAACTGGCAGGAGCCTTATGGCTGTCTCTCTATTGCATAAGATGCAAGCGCCATACAATTGCTTTACTTTATCGCTATGCGATAGCAATAGTTGCAAAAGCAATAGTTGGCGAGACGACCATGTGATGACACGTTGATAGAGATCAAGATGATGGAGATCATGGTGTCATGCCGGTGACGATGGAGATCATGACGGTACTTTGGAGATGGAGATCAAAGGCATAAGATATGAAGGCCATATCATGTCACATTATTTTTGATTGCATGTGATGTTTATCTTTTATGCATCTTATTTTTCTTAGTACGACGGTAGCATTATGAGATGATCCCTCACTAAAATTTCAAGGTATAAGTGTTCTCCCTGAGTATGCACTGTGGCGACAGTTCTTCGTGCTGAGACACCACGTGATGATCGGGTGTGATAAGCTCTACGTTCACATACAACGGGTGCAAGCCAGTTTTGCACATGCAGAATACTCGGGTTAATCTTGACGAGCCTAGCATATGCAGATATGGCCTCGGAACACTGAGACCAAAAGGTCGAACGTGAATCATATAGTAGATAGGATCAACATAGTGATGTTCACCATTGAGAACTACTCCATCTCACGTGATGATCGGACATGGTTTAGTTGATATGGATCACGTGATCACTTAGATGATTAGAGGGATGTATATCTAAGTGGGAGTTCTTAATTAATATGATTAATTGAACTTAAATTTATCATGAACTTAGTCCTGATAGTATTTCCATATCTATGTTGTAGATCAATTGCTCGCGTATAGCTTCCCCGTTTTATTTATGATATGTTCCTAGAGAAAACTTGTTGAAAGATGTTAGTAGAACTAATGCGAACTAGATCCGTGATTTGAGGATTATCCTCATTGCTGCACAGAAGAATTATGTCCTTGATGCATCGTTAGGTGACGGACCTATTGCAGGAGCAGATGTAGACATTATGAACGTTTGACAATCTCGATATGATGACTACTTGCTAGTTTAGTGTGCCATGCTTTACGGCTTAGAACCAGGACTTCAAAAATGTTTTGAACGCCACGAAGCATATAAGATGTTCCAAGAGCTGAAATTGGTATTTCAGACTCATGCCCGAGTCGAGAGGTATGAGACCTCCGGCAAGTACTTTGCCTACAAGATGGAGGAGAATAGCTCAGCTAGTGAGCATGTGCTCAGAATGTCTGAGTACTACAATCACTTGAATCAAGTGTGAGTTAATCTTCTAGATAAGATAGTGATTGACAGAGTTCTCTAGTCACTATCACCAAGTTACTAGAACTTCATGATGAACTATAATATGCAAGGGATAACAGAAATGATTCCCAAGCTCTTCGTGATGCTGAAATTGGCAAAGGTAGAAATCAAGAAAAAGCATCAAGTGTTGATGGTTGACAAGACCACTAGTTTCAAGTAAATGGGCAAGGGAAAGAAAGGGAACTTCAAGAAGAATGGAAAGCAAGTTGCCACTCCCGTGAAGAAACCCAAAGCTAGACCTAAGCCTGAAACTGAGTGCTTCTACTGCAAAGGGAATGGTCACTGGAAGCGGAACTACCCCAAATACTTGGCGGATAATAAGGATGGCAAAGGGAACAAAGGTATATTTGATATATAGATTATTGATGTGTACTTTACTAGTGTTCATAATAGCCCCTGGGTATATGATACTGGTTTAGTTGCTACGATTAGTAACTTGAAACAGGAGTTACAAAATTAATAGAAACTAGTTGAGGGCAAGGTGACGATGTGCGTCGGAAGTGATTCCAAGGTTGATAAGATCACCATCACACACTCCCTTTACCTTTGGGATTAGTATTGAACCTAAAATAAATTTTATTTGGTGTTTGCGTTGAGCATAAATATGATTGGATCATGTTTATTGCAATACGGTTATTCATTTAAGTCAAAGAACAATTGTTGTTCTATTTACATGAATAAAACCTTATATGGTCATACACTCAATATAAATGGTTTATTGAATCTCAATCGTAGAGATACACATATTCATAATATTGAAGCCAAAAGATGCAAAGTTAATAATGATAGTGCAACTTATATGTGGCACTGCCGTTTAGGTCATATTGGTGTAAAGCGCATGAAAAAAAATCTATGCCGATGGGTGAGGGAGTCCTGGATTAGGGGGTGTTCGGATAGCCGAACTATACCTTCAGCCGGACTTCTGGACTATGAAGATACAAGATTGAAGACTTCGTCCCGTGTCCGGAAGGGACTTTCCTTGGCGTGGAAGGCAAGCTTGGCGATATGGATGTTCAGATCTCCTACCATTGTAACCGACTCTATGTAACCCTAACCCTATTCGGTGTCTATATAAATCGGAGGGTTTTAGTCCGTAGGACAACATACACATCAACAATCATACCATAGGCTAGCTTCTAGGGTTTAGCCTCTCTGATCTCGTGGTAGATCTACTCTTGTACTACCCATATCATCAATATTAATCAAGCGGGACGTAGGGTTTTACCTCCATCGAGAGGGCCCGAACCTGGGTGAAACTTCGTGTCCCTTGCCTCCTGTTACCATCCGGCCTAGACACACAGTTCGGGATCCCCTACCCGAGATCCGCCGGTTTTCACACCGACATTGGTGCTTTCATTGAGAGTTCCTCTGTGCCATCGCCGTCAGGCCCGATGGCTCCTACGATCATCAATGGCGATGCAGTCCAGGGTGAGACCTTCCTCCCCGGACAGATCTTTGTCTTTGGCGGCTTCGCACTACGGGCCAATTCACTTGGCCATCTAAAGCAGATCGAAAGCTACGCCCCTGGCTGTCAGGTCAGATTCAGAAATTTAAACTACACGGCTGACATCCGCAGGGACTTGATCTTCGACGGGCTCAAACCACCACCGAGGGCGCCGCACCATCATGACGAGCATGATCTAGCTCTGACGCCGAACAGTGCCCTAGAGGCCACACCCGCATCGGCTCCGACCCTTAGTTTGGAGCCAACCGCACCGATCGAAGATGGGCAGTTGGACGCCACCTCGGGGGCTGTGATCCCAATGGAGGTTGAGCCGAACACCAGCCCCGTACTCAGCGAGACTCGTGACTCCACGGAGCCGGATTCTTCGTCGGACTCCGAACCCTCCGCGCCCCTGCCGATCGAATCCGATTGGGCGCCGATCATGGAGTTCATGGCCGCGGACGTCTTTCAGCACTCGCCTTTTGGCGATATCTTGAAGTCACTAAAGTCTCTCTCTTTATCAGGAGAGCCCTGGCCGGACTACGGTCAGCAAGGTTGGGGTACGGACGATGAAGAAATTCAAAACCCACCCACCACCCACTTTGTAGTCACTGTCGACGACTTAACTGACATGCTCGACTTCAACTCCGAAGACATCGACGATGGACGCCGATGAAGGAGATGATGAAGAACAAGCGCCTACCAGGCCCTGGAAAGCCACCTCGTCATATGACATATACATGGTGGACACCCCAAAAGAGGGAGAGGGCGATGGAACAGCGGAGGATGACCCCTCCAAGAAACAGCCCAAGCGCCGGCGTCAGCTACGCCGCTCAAAATCCCGCCAACACAAAAATGGTGATTCCAACACGAGAGATAATAATACTCCGGAGAGTGCCGAAGAAAACCCCCTCCAACAAGGTTTAGCACAGGAGGATTGAGAAACCAGCCCTCATGAGAGAGCGGCAGACAGAGAGGTCGAGGACGATAATTATATGCCTCCCTCCGAAGACGAGGCAAGCCTCGACGACGACGAATTCGTCGTGCTAGAGGATCCCGTTGAGCAAAAGCGTTTCGAACGCAGGCTTATGGCCACGGCAAGAAGCCTCAAGAAAAAACAGCAACAGCTCCGAGCTGATCAAGATTTGCTGGTTGACAGATGGACCGAAGTCCTTGCGGCCGAAGAGCATAAACTCGAACGCCCCTCCAAGAGTTACCCAAAGCGCAGGTTGCTACCCCAATTAGAGGAGGAAGCACTTGATGCAGCCGAACGGCCACCTCGTGGCTGCGACAGAGAGGCCTCCTGGCCCTCCACTCAAGCCGCACCCCGTACCAAGGCACGGGAATATGCGCCGGACTTATGAGACATGTTGGAGGACATGGCAAGGCAAACACGATCGATCTATAGATCGCGTGGGCATCCCACGGCTCGAGACGATAACCATCACGCCAGCCACAAATTCGGCAGGGCCGAACACAGTAGACATTGGAGCTACGTCATTGGAGCTACGTCATGATATCTCCCAGTACAGAGGCGCCGCACACCCACTGTGCTTTATAGACGAAATAATGGATCATCAAATCCCTGAGGGTTTCAAACCCGTAAACATCGAGTCATATGATGGCACAACAGACCCTACAGTATGGATCGAGGATTATCTCCTTCATATCCACATGGCCCGCGGCGACGATTTTCACGCCATCAAATACCTCTTACTCAAGCTTAAAGGACCAGCTCGGCATTGGCTCAACAACTTGCCAACAGGATCAATCAGTTGTTGGGAGGACCTGGAAGCCGCATTCCTCGACAATTTCCAGGGCACTTATGTGCGACCCCCAGACGCCGATGACCTAAGTCACGTAATTCAGCAGCCAGAGGAATCGGCTAGGCAATTCTGGACACAGTTCCTAACAAAGAAAAATCAAATAGTCGACTATCCGGACGCTGAGGCCCTAGCAGCCTTCAAGCACAATATCCGTGACGAGTGGCTGGCCCGGCACCTTGGACAGGAAAAGCCGAAATCTATTACAGCACTCACGACACTCATGACCCGCTTTTGCGCGGGAGAAGACAGTTGGCTTGCTCGTAGCAACAATATGACCAAGAACCCTGGTAGTTCGGACACCAGGGACATTAGTGGCAGGTCATGTCGCAACAAGCAGAAGCGTCGCATTAACGGTGACAATGCTGAGAATACGGCAGTTAATGCCGGATTTAGAGGCTCTAAATCCGGTCAGCGGAAAAAGCCATTCAAAAGGAATCCTAGGGGGCCGTCCAACTTGGACTGAATACTCGACCGCTTGTGCCAAATACATGGCACCCTCGAAAAGTCGGCCGATCACACCAACAGGGATTGTTGGTTGTTCAAGAAGGCATGCAAGTTAAGCACCGACAATGAAGACAAGGGGCTGCATAGCGACGACGACGAGGAGCCCCGGCTGCCGAACAACAATGGACAGAAGGGTTTCCCCCCACAAGTGCGGATGGTGAACATGATATACGCCACCCACGTCCCAAAAAGGGAGCGGAAGCGCGCGTTAAGGGACGTATACGCGATAGAGCCAGTCGCCCCAAAGTTCAACCCATGGTCCTCCTGCCCGATCACCTTTGATCAAAGAGACCATCCCACTAGCATCCGTCATGGAGGATTTGCCGCATTGGTTCTAGACCCAATTATTGACAGATTTCATCTCACTAGAGTCCTCATGGACGGCGGCAACAGCCTGAACCTGCTTTACCAGGATACAGTGCAAAAAATGGGCATCGACCCCTCGAGGATTAAGCCCACCAAAACGACCTTTAAAGGCGTAATACTAGGTGTAGAGGCCAACTATACAGGCTCAGTCACACTTGAAGTGGTCTTTGGATCCCCAGATAATTTCCGAAGCGAGGAATTAGTCTTCGACATAGTCCCATTCCGCAGTGGCTATCATGCACTGCTCGGACGAACCACATTCGCCAAATTCAATGCGGTACCGCACTACGCATACCTTAATCTCAAGATGTCAGGCCCTCGTGGAGTAATTACGGTCAATGGAAACACCGAACGCTCCCTCCGAACGGAGGAGCACACGGCGGCCCTTGCAGCGGAAGTAGAAAGCAGCCTCTCTAGGCAGTTCTCCAGTTCGGTCATTAAACGTCCGAACACCATCAAGCGCGCCCGGAGTAACCTACAACAAGACCGCCTGGCACGTTCCGAGCAGGCGTAGCAATGTGGCCCCAACCCCAACCCTAGCAAAAAGGCGACGCCAGTACTTCGCGTACATAATTATGCTCTAGAAATACCATGGGCATAGGGGGAGGGGCACCATCACGGCACGCCCAAAACACGGCTTAAACCGCACTAGGGGCTGCCAATTTTTTACTTTTCTCTTACTTCCAGGACTCTACTCTTCGGAAGGCCTGTTCGATAGTTCAATTGCCGCACAAACGATGCAAGAACCAGGGAAGCAGACAAGCCATGCCGCATTACGGAAATCCCAGGTGGTCTCTATCACGAGCAGTATACCTGTTTCACATACTATTCCGCAGCTTGCCCCTGGAGCAGACATGTTAAATAGTCCAACTTTTCATTTATCGCATTACTTGTATCGTTCTGCTTTGATCGCAGCTATTTCTAATAAACAATGCATAGCTTTTGTCTATTTTTGCACTATCTTTTTATAAATAAATGTTCCTTAACGACATGTTGCACCCATACAACTTGGTACGGCCAAAATACGCCAGGGGCTTTTAGTACCCCTCAATATGGTCTGAGAAGTCTGAACACTTTCACAAGTGTGGCACCCCGAACTTATAGCATTATATGCATCGGCTCCGAATCATGTCTCGGGTCAATAGTTGGGTTTGCCCGGCTCCTATGTTTTGGTGCCTTACGTTCCGCTATATCGGCTAAGGTAGCACTAGGAGAACCACTGCGATTGTGCCCTAGTTGAGCTGGGACGAGCACCTCAGTGGAGAAAGCTAAAACTGACTGTCGTGATGAAGCGAGAGCTAGTCGCTGTTCGAGAGGTTTTTTCGAGTCCCTAAAGACTTATGCCGCTTAGGGCGACGAGTCGGCTCTGTCCGGCCAAGGCGTGGATATCGCCCCGAACTCGGTCTTCCAAATACTAGGGGCTTCGCCGAAATTTAAAATTATAGAATTCTATGGCTAAGTGAGAGTGTTCACGCATTATAGTCCAATTGCCTTGTTCGTCGGGCTGAGCGCCTCCCTCGAAGGACCCAAACATGGGAAAAGGAGTGCCCAGATTTATCCCCGAACACCCCAGCACTAGTGGCAAGGGGGCAGAAGCAGATGACTCGCCATCTCTCAGTATTGATAAATAGCCGCACAGAAGGTAATATTTTAAATTCAAGCAGCATTGCTCAGCGCATATGAACAAGTTTTCAGCGCACAGGACAAAAACGAGCGAGTTTTACTCAAAAATTACATCTCTGGTACATTCATCCGCCACAAGGCGGGCACCCTTCAGAACATCCTTATAGTAATTTTTGGGCTTGCGATGCTCTTTCCCCGCTGGTGGCCCGTCCTTCACAAGCTTCTCTGCATCCAGCCTGCCCCAGTGCACCTTAGCACGGGCAAAGGCCCTACGGGCACCTTCAATACAGATGGAGCGCTTGATGACTTCGAGCGTTGGACGGGCCTCCACCAGTCGCCGCACCAGCCCGAAATAGCTCCCAGGCAGAGCCTCTCCAGGCCACAGCCGAACTAGGAGGCCCTTCATGGCCTGTTCAGCCGCCTTGTGGAGCTCGACCAGTTGCTTCAGCTGGTCGCTCAGGGGCACGGGGTGTCCGGCCTCAGCATACTGAGACCAGAATACCTTCTCCGTCGAGCTGCCCTCCTCGGCTCAATAGAATGCGGCGGCATCGGATACACTCCGGGGAAGATCTGCAAATGCCCCTGGAGAGCTCCGGATTCGGGTAAGTATCAAGTAACTCACATTTATTTGTTTACTTTGCACAAAGAATGCCTTACTCACCGCTATTTTCTTCACCTCATCCAACTCCTTGAGGGTCTTCTGGGATTCGACCTTGGCAGACTTGGCATTTTCAATAGCCGCTGCTAGCTCGGACGCTCGCGTCTTCGAGTCAAGCTCCAAACTCTCATGTTTCTTCATGAGAACCTGGAGCTCTTGCCACACCTTGCCAACCTCAGCCTCATACCTCTCCTGCTCGGTGCGCTCCGCGGCCGCACTCTTCTCGGCCTCGAGCGGCGCTTGCTTAAGGGTCGCCACCTCATATGTGGCCCCTACAATAGCCATGTTAATCCTGTCATTTCTTGCAATTGCACCTTTTTTATATACATATTCAACCAAGGTATTTCTTACCTTCCTTCTCCTCGAGCTACTTCTTGGCACGCCCGAGCTCTCGCTCGGACTTCTCGAGGCTCTGCTTCAGCGTGTCCACTTCCATAGTGAGTACGGCGGACGCCTGCAGAGAAGCTTGTACACGCATATTGACTCCTTTTGTTAGACTCCTGCGAATTTTTTGATCCTCTATTCGGCTTTTCTTCCCGAACGCCCAACAAAGCATCAGGGGCTACTGTCTATGCGGTAATATCATTTACACATTATTTACTTACCTCAAAGCCTGTCAAAAGGCTAGTACAAGCTTCAGTCAGTCCGCTCTTGGCGGACTGAACCTTCTGGACCACCACACTCATAATAGCGCGGTGCTCCTCGTCGATGGAGGCGCCTTGGAGCACCTCCAACATATTGTCCGGCGCCTCCGGGTGGACGGGGGTCGCCGGCACGGTGGACTTGCTCCTCTTGGAAGGAGGTCCCCTGCCGGACTCCGGAACCCTTGAAGGTTCCGGAGCGGTGTTCGGCCTAGAGCCGGACTTGGAGCCCTGGGGGGTTTCATCCCCTTTACTCCTGGAGTTTGGGAGGTCGCCTTGCGGCGCCTCCGGGACCACCTCCTCCCTGCTTGGAACCTATTGGGACAACACCTCGGTGTCGTCCGTAGGGCGGGGGGAGGAAGCTGTCGGAAGTGAGTTCACATCCGACGAGTCCAGTGAGCCGCTCGACGACGCGTCGAGCCGATCTTTGGGTGGGCTGCGTAAGCATATTCGACATAAGGGAAAGTTGTGCAATAAACGAATACTATGAATCACTCCGGTATCTGGATACTTACAATTTTGCCAGGGGCTTGGCCCTGGGCTGCCACTCCTCTCCGCCGTCGTCGGCGTCGTTGGAGTAGTCCGGAGGAAGGGTTTTCCCCTTCTTGGACCCTCCGGCCTCCTCAGAGAGGGCAGCCTTCCTTTTCTTCTCTTCTCCCGCTGGAGGGGGAGAGGTCTCTTCTTCTTCCTCGTCGTCTTCACGAGAGGAAGGTGCTTCGGCACCATCGGATGATGAATCCGACACCTCCTGGCACCGGGTACTCTTTCGAGTCCCCGTGGCCCTTTTCGTGGCCTTCTTCTCCGGCACCACATAAGGCGCCGGAACCAGCAGCTTCGCCAAGCGAGCGTCCGCTGGGCCTTTGGGCAAAGGAGCCGGACAGTAGATCTATACGGACGTCACCTCCCAAACCTATCACAGATAAGGGAACTTAGATCCCGTATAAAGACAAACTATGAAAAACTGATACCCTGTAAAAGGACAAAAACAGCTTACCGCATGAGCGTGATGCTGAGTACTGAATCTGTGATCCTCGGTAGCGGATGCGGGAGCCTCAGCGCCTTCAAAAAGCATCCTCCAGGCATCTTCCTACATCGTGTCGAACAGCCTGTTTAGAGTTCGATGCTGCGCCAGGTCGAACTCCCATAGGTTGAAGGCCCGTCGTTGACACGGGAGGATCAGGCGGATGAGCATAACCTGGACTACGTTGACAAGCTTGAGCTTCTTGTCCACCAGTGTTTGGATGCATGTTTGGAGTCCAGTCAGCTCTCCTTTTTTACCCCAAGACATGCCTGTCTCCTTCCAGGAGGTGAGCCGCGTAGGGGGGCCGGATCGAAACTCAGGGGGTGCGACCCATTCGGCGTCGTGCGGCTCGGTGATGTAAAACCACCATGATTGCCACCCCTTCAGGGTCTCCACAAAGGAGCCCTCGAGCCACAGTACGTTGGCCATCTTGTCAACCATGGCACGCCGCACTCCGCCTGGCTGCCGCGCACCACCTTTGGCTTGACGTTGAAAGTCTTAAGCCATAGGCCGAAATGGGGGCGGATGCGGAGGAGCGCCTCGCACACGACGATAAACGCCAAGATGTTGAGGACGAAGTTCGGGGCCAGATCGTGGAAATCCAGGCCATAGTAGAACATGAGCCCCCGGACAAATGGATGCAGAGGGAAGCCCAGTCCGCGGAGGAAATGGGGGAGGAATACGACCCTCTCATGGGGTCTAGGAGTGGGGATGAGCTACCCCTTTTCGGGAAGCCGGTGCGCGATGTCGCTAGCCAGATATCCGGCCTTCCTCAGCTTTTTGATGTGTCCCTCCATGACGGAGGAGACCATCCACTTGCCTCCCGCTCCGGACATGACTGGAGAAGGTTGAGGTGGTAGTGCGGACTTGGGCGCTGGAGCTCGAGTATGCAAGGATGGATAGGCAAAGGAGGAAGAAGGCATGGGTGAAAAGGTGGATCCTTATCCCCTTATATGGGTGGACGCAACTACATGTCCCCACCAGCCTGGTAAAACTCGCTTATCTCCAAGCACCATAATCAAAGGCGCGGTTGGGTTACCCACGCCCGTATTGATGAGAATCCCGGAATAAGGGGACACGATCTCTGCTTTGACAAGACGTGCCAAGGAAACCGCCTCACATGACGCGCTGAGGTGGGATAATGAAACGACTCGGATAAAAGCTTGCCCGTGGTGTGTCGCACTACGGAATACATCAGCAGATCAGATTTGTGTAAGTATTATTCTCTCTATGGCAATATGTGGAAAACTTATTTGCAGAGCCGGACACAATCTTTGTGTTTGAAATCTTCTATAAAGTACTTGGAGGAGGAACCCGCCTTGCAATGCCGAAGACAATCTGCGCGCCAGACTCGTCATCATTAAAGCCTGGTTCAGGGGCTACTGAGGGAGTCCTGGATTAGGGGGTGTTCGGATAGCCGAACTATACCTTCAGCCGGACTCCTGGACTATGAAGATACAAGATTGAAGACTCCGTCCTGTGTCCGGAAGGGACTTTCCTTGGCGTGGAAGGCAAGCTTGGCGATACGGATGTTCAGATCTCCTACCATTGTAACCGAATCTATGTAACCCTAACCATATCCGGTGTCTATATAAACCGGAGGGTTTTAGTCCGTAGGACAACATACACATCAACAATCATACCATAGGCTAGCTTCTAGGGTTTAGCCTCTCTGATCTCGTGGTAGATCTACTCTTGTACTACCCATATCATCAATATTAATCAAGCAGGATGTAGGGTTTTACCTCCATCGAGAGGGCCCGAACCTGGGTTAAACTTCGTGTCCCTTGCCTCCTGTTACCATCCGGCCTAGACGCACAGTTTGGGACCCCCTACCCGAGATCCGCCGGTTTTGACACCGACAATGGGCTTTTGAAATCACTTGATTATGTATCATTTGATGCTTGCGAAGCATGCCTCATGGGCAAGATGACTAAGACTCCGTTCTCCGGAACAATGGAGCAAGCAACTGACTTATTGGAAATAATACATACTGATGTATGTGATCCGATGAGTGTTGAGGCTCGCGGCGGGTATCGTTATTTTCTGACCTTCACAGATGATTTGAGCAGATATGGGAATATCTACTTGATGAAACATAAGTCCGAAACATTTGAAAAGTTCAAAGAATTTCAGAGTGAAGTGGAAAATCATCGTAACAAGAAAATAAAGTTTATATGATCTGATCACGGAGACGAATATTTGAGTTACGAGTTTGGTCTTCATTTGAAACGATGTGGAATAGTTTCACAACTCACGCCACCTGGAACACCACAGCGTAATGGTGTGTCCGAACGCAATAACCATACTTTATTAGATATGGTGCGACCTATGATGTCTCTTACCGATTTATCACTATAGTTTTGGGGTTATGCATTAGAGACAACTGCATTCACATTAAATAGAGCACCATCTAAATCCGTTGAGACAACACCATATGAATTGTGGTTTAGCAAGAAACCTAAGTTGTCGTTTCTTAAAGTTTGGGGCTATGATGCTTATGTGAAAAAGTTTCAACCTGATAAGCTCGAACCTAAATTGGAGAAATGCGTCTTCGTAGTATACCCAAAGGAAACTGTTGGGTACACCTTCTATCACAGATCCGAGGGCAAGATAGTCGTTGCTAAGAATGGATCCTTTCTAGAGAAGAAGTTTCTCTCGAAAGAAGTGAGTGGGAGGAATGTAGAACTTGATGAGGTAATTGTAACTTATCCCGAATTGGAAAGTAGTTCATCACAGAAATCAGTTCTAGTGATTCCTATGCCAATTAGTGAGGAAGCTAATGATGATGATCATGAAACTTCACATCAAGTTACTACTGAACCTCGTAGGTCAACCAGAGTATGGTCCGCACCAGAGTGGTACAGTAATCCTTTCTGGAAGTCATGTTACTAGACCATGCCGAACCTACGAACTATGAGGAAGCAATGATGAGCCCAGATTCCGCAAAATGGCTTGAGGCCATGAAATCTGAGATGGGATCCATGTATAGAACAAAGTGTGGACTTTGGTTGACTTTCCCAATGATCGGCAAGCCATTGAGAATAGATGGATCTTCAAGAGGAAGACAAACGCTGATAGTAGTATTACTATATACAAAGCTCGAATTGTTGCAAAAGGTTTTCGACAAGTTCAAGATGTTGCTACGATGAGATTTTCTCACTCACAGCGATGCTTAAGTCTGTCCGAATCATGTTAGCAATTGCCAGATTTTATGAAATCTGGCAAATGGATGTCAAAACTGCATTCCTTAATGGATTTCTTAAAGAAGAGCTATATATGATGCAACAAGAAGGTTTTGTCAATCCTAAAGGTGCTAACAAAGTGTGAAAGCTCCAGTGATCCATCTATGGACTGGTGCAAGCATCTCGGAGTTGGAATATATGATTTGATAAAGTGATCAAAGCATATGGTTTTATACAGAATTGTGGTGAAGCCTGTAAAGTGAGTGGGAGTGTCGGTGTCAAAACCGGCGGATCGCGGGTAGGGGGTCCCGAACTGTGTGTCTAAGGTTGATGGTAACAGCAGACATGGGACACGGAGTTTTACCCAGGTTCGGGCCCTCTTGATGGAGGTAATACCATATGTCCTACTTGATTGATATTGATGAGTATGAGGATTACAAGAGTTGATCTACCACAAGATCGTGATGGCTAAAACCCTAGAGTCTAGCCTGTATGATTATGATTGCCTCTATGGACTAAACCCTCTGGTTTATATAGACCCCGGAGGGGACTAGGGTTGTACAAAGTCGGTTATAGAGAAGGAAACTTCATATCCGAACGCCAGGCTTGCCATCCACGCCAAGGAGAGTCCCATCCGGACACGGGAGAGAGTCTTCTGGCTTGTATCTTCATAGCCCATTAGTCCAGCCCATGTCACACAGGTCGGACGCCCGAGGACCCCTTAATCCAGGACTCCCTCAGTAGCCCCTGAACCAGGCTTCAATGACGATGTGTCCGGCGCGCGGATTGTCTTCGGCATTGCAAGGTGGGTTCCTCCTCCGAATACTCCAAAATAGCCTTCGAATACAGAAAACGTGTTCGGCT
This sequence comes from Triticum aestivum, assembly GCF_018294505.1. Classification (NCBI taxonomy): domain Eukaryota; kingdom Viridiplantae; phylum Streptophyta; class Magnoliopsida; order Poales; family Poaceae; genus Triticum; species Triticum aestivum. The sequence continues at coordinate 46,755,309 of NC_057800.1, forward strand.
CTACAAAACGAGTACCACACACACACACACAGAGTGTGGAGCTGCCATGGTGAGCAAGCTGCCCAATGTCACATGGCCCAAAGGTACCTTCATGGAGAATGAGGGAGTCCTGGATTAGGGGGTGTCCGGATGGCCGGACTATACCTTCAGCCGGACTCCTGGACTATGGAGATACAAGATTGAAGACTTCGTCCCGTGTCCGGAAGGGACTTTCCTTGGCGTGGAAGGCAAGCTTGGCGATACGGATATATAGATCTCCTAACATTGTAACCGACTTTGTGTAACCCTAACCCTCTCCGGTGTCTATATAAACCGGAGGGTTTTTGTCCGTAGGACAACATACAGAACAACAATCATACCATAGGCTAGCTTCTAGGGTTTAGCCTCTCCGATCTCGTGGTAGATCTACTCTTGTACTACCCATATCATCAATATTAATCAAGCAGGACGAGGGTTTTACCTCCATCAAGAGGGCCCGAACCTGGGTAAAACTTTGTGTCCCTTGCCTCCTGTTACCATCCGGCCTAGACGCACAGCTCGGGACCCCCTACCCGAGATCCTCCAGTCTTGACACTGACAGAGACCGTGAAAGGGTGGAAACTGCGGTGGTTCTACGTCACAGAGCCTCGCGACGCCACCTGGGCCGCGACTCCTGAATTCCGGTCCTGCGCCCCGATGCGGCTCACCTCCTGGCAAGAGAAGGGCCTGGATTGGTCTTCGTCGGACGAGCTGACGGTGCTTCAGACGTGCATTAGGAGCATGGTGGACAAGAACGTCAAGCTTGTCAATGTGATCCAGGTGATGCTTGCTCGACAGATCCTTCCGTGCCAAAGCCGGACTTGCCATCTGTGGGAGTTCGATCCGGCCAAGCACTAGACCTTGCAATAGTTCTTCGGCACTACGCTCGAAGACATCTGGAAGGTGCTCTTCAAGGCCAACGAGACATGGCCGGCGACCGCGGGCATGACCTGGCCCATCCCGCTATTGCGATAGGTTTTTCGTATTTCAAGGTGTATCCTTTACTTGCATATTCAAGGAAGTTGTCTAAGCTTCCCCATTCATTTTTACAGGGCTGGACAAAGAAGGCAGAGCGGATCCAGTGTCCGGCTCCGCTGCCCGAAGACCCATCAATCTCTCTTCTGGCGAAGATGCTGGTTCTGGCGCCCTACCAAGTGTCGGAGAAGAAGGCCAAGAGGAAAGCCAAGGAGACCAGGAGTGGTCTTCACCGTAAGGGCACTTCGGACGTGACGTCCAAAGACGCCGACACAGTCCTCCCACACTGATGACAATGAGGAGGAGGAGGAGGAAAGCGATTCTCCCCTGGAGGGGGAGGGAAGAAAAGGGCGGTGTCCACGCATCTGGAGGCAGAGGCGTGATACGTCTCCAACATATCTATAATTTTTTATTGTTCCATGCTATTATATTATCAACCGTGGATGTTCTAGATGCATTTATATGCTATTTTATATGATTTTTGGGACTAACCTATTAACCCAAAGCCCAGTGTCAGTTTCTGTTTTTTCCTTGTTTTAGAGTATCGCAGAAAAGGAAAATCAAACGGAGTCCAAATGACCTGAAACTTCATGAAACTTATTTTTGCACCAGAAGAAGCCCACGGAGTATCGGAGTTGGACTAGGAGAGTCTCGGGCTGCCCACGAGGGTGGGGGGTGCGCCCCCATGCCTCGTAGACAGCCCAGAGATCCACGGACGTACTTCTTCCTCCTATATATACCCATATACCCTAAAAACCTCAGGGAGCACAATAGATCGGGAGTTCCGTCTCCAGAAGCCTCCTTAGCCACCGAAAAGCAATCTATACCCGTTCCGGCACCCTGTCAGAGGGGGAATCCTTCTCCAGTGGCCATCTTCATCATCCCGACGCTCTTCATGACAAGGAGGGAGTAGTTCTCCCTCAGGGCTGAGGGTATGTACCAGTAGCTATGTGTTTGATCTATCTCTCTCGTGTTCTTGAGGTGGTACGATCTTGATGTATCACAAGCTTTGCTATTATAGTTGGATCTTATGATGTTTCTCCCCCTGTACTCTCTTGTAATGGATTGAGTTTTCCCTTTGAAGTTATCTTATCGGATTGAGTCTTTAAGGATTTGAGAACACTTGATGTATGTCTTGCGTGCGATAACCGTGGTGACAATGGGTTATTCTATTGATTCACTTGATGTATGTTTTGGTGATCAACTTGCGGGTTCTTCCCATGAACCTATGCCTAGGGGTTGGCACACGTTTTAATCTTGACTCTCCGGTAGAAACTTTGGGGCACTCTTTGAAGTACTTTGTGTTGGTTTGAATAGATGAATCTGAGATTGTGTGATGCATATCGCATAATCATACCTGCAGATACTTGAGGTGACATTGGAGTATCTAGGTGACATTAGGGTTTTGGTTGATTTGTGTCTTCAGGTGTTATTCTAGTACGAACTCTAGGATAGATTGAACGGAAAGAATAGCTTCATGTTATTTTACTACGGACTCTTGAATAGATCTATCAGAAAGAATAACTTTGAGGTGGTTTCGTACCCTACCATAATCTCTTCGTTTGTTCTCCGCTATTAGTGACTTTGGAGTGACTCTTTGTTGCATGTTGAGGGATAGTTATATGATCTAATTACGTTATTATTGTTGAGACAACTTGCACTAGTGAAAGTATGAACCCTAGGCCTTGTTTCAACACATTGCAATACCGTTTGTGCTCACTTTTATCATTATTTACCTTGCTGTTTTTATATTTTTCAGATTTCAAAAACCTTTATCTACCATCCATATACCACTGGTATCACCATCTCTTCGCCGAACTAGTGCACCTATACAATTTACCATTGTATTGGGTGTGTTGGTGACACAAGAGACTTTTTGTTATTTGGTTGCAGGGTTGCTTGAGAGAGACCATCTTCAATCTACGGCTCCTACGGATTTATAAACCTTAGGTCATCCACTTGAGGGAAATTTGCTACTGTCTTACAAACCTCTGCACTTGGAGGCCCAACAACGTCTACAAGAAGAAGGTTGTGTAGTAGACATCAAGCTCTTTTCTGGCGCCGTTGCCAGGGAGGTGAGTGCTTGAAGGTATATCTTTAGATCTTGCAATCGAGTCTTTTAGTTTCTTGTTTTATCACTAGTTTAGTTTATAAAAAAATTACAAAAAATGGAATTAAGTTTGTCTCATACGCTTCACCTTTTTAATATCTTTTGTGAGTATGATGGAAAGGAGAACTGTGCCAAAGTGTTAGAAGAAGAATGCATTAAAATGTTTGGCACTAAATCTTTGAATGATGAGCATGATTGCAATGTTGTTAGTATGACTATGAACTCCTTGAATATCCATAGTACTAATGATGATTGCACTAGTTATGATGAAAATGTCTCCTATAAGAATGTCAATTTTTGTGGAGTGCATTGGGTTTGCAAGTACACACCAAATAGGGAAGATAGATATTGCAAGAGGCATAAGCATTTAGAAACTAAATTGTTGCAAGAAAGGGTAGATGTTTGTGCTAAAAGATTCAATATTTATCGCCATCCTTGTGAACTTTGCAATGAACATGGTCATTTAAAGCTCCAATGCTATTTGTTTCATGATCAAGTCATGTCCAAAAATTGTGATAACTTGATTACCCTTGAGCATCATAAAGAGCTTAGTCTTCTTTTGGGTTATGAAGAAATGAAATGTATAACTGAGGGTATTCCAAAATTTAATCTCGATAAATTTCTTGATTTTGATCTAGAGGAAATTTATATGTATTGTGCGGTGAATTACATTGAAAACCCTTATAATGCCAATTACATAGAGGAAAGAAAACAAATAGAGGATGAAGAGAATACTAATGAAAGGGAAGAGACTTCCCAATATCCTCCTATTATTTCTTATGATGAATGAGGTAACGAGGAGGAGCCTTCTATTCAACCAATCTCATTAATAAGGAGCTATAAAAAGAGGATTGAACCCACACATGATGTGAAGAAGAAAAAGAAAAGACGGAGAAGAAAAGGTAGAAAGGTATCTCTCCCAAATAATGTTGCTCCTATTACTCATTGTGATGATGATAATTGTTATACTATTGGTGTTATCCATACTATTAATGATGAGAGTGGTTATGCTTATGATATGAAAAGGCCCAAGATTGGGGATGCTATGTTTGATGAAGATGATGTTTTTGAGAATATATTTTATGCAATTAATGTTAGTCCCAAGCTTGGGGAAGCTATGTTTAATGAAGATGATATTTTTAGTCTCCCAAGTTTTGGTATGCAAATTTATTATGACGATAGCATGCCTCCTACTTATGATGATTATTGTGATGAAACTTATGCTATAAAAAGTAGAAATGATTATATTTATAAAACTTGTCATGATTATGATTACCCTTTTTCTGAACATTACTCTTTTAATGTGTAAACAATTTATAGTATTCGAGTCCCTTATGATACTCCCACTATTCCGAATGAGAAGAATTTTGCTTGTGTGGAGAGTAATAAAATTTCTATGGTTGTAGATCATGAAAAGAATGCTTTAGGTGCTGGTTATATTGTTGAATTCATTCATGATGCTACTGAAAATTATTATGAGGGTGTAATATATGCTTGTAGGAATTGCAATAATATCAAGTTTCCTCTCTATGTGCTTAAAGTTTTGAAGTTATGCTTGTTTTGCCTTCCTATGCTAGTTGATTATTGTTCCCATATGTTGTTTGCTCACAAAATCCCTATGCATAGGAAGTGGGTTAGACTTAAATGTGCTAGTCATATTCTTCAAGATGCTCTCTTCATGTTTCAATTCCTATCTTTTATGTGAGCATCATTCAAATCATCATGCCTAGCTAGGGGCGTTAAACGATAGCGCTTGTTGGGAGGCAACCCAATTTCATTTTTGTTCCTTGCTTTTTGCTCCTGTTTATTAATAAATAATTTATCTAGCCTTTGTTTTGATTGTGTTTTTTGTGTTTAATTAGTGTTTGTGCCAAGTAGAACCGTTGGGAAGACTTGGGGAAAGTCTTGTTGATCTTGCTGTAAAAACAGAAACTTTAGCGCTCACGAGAATTTCTGCCATTTTTATTTAGATAGTGATATTTAGTTAATTCTTTTTTAAGATGATTAATAGATAAATTATTCAGGTCCAGAAATTTATTTTAGAATTTTTGGGATTCCAGAACTTGCGTTAGCTACAGATTACTACAGACTGTTCTGTTTTTGACAGATTCTGTTTTTCATGTGTTGTTTGCTTATTTTGATGCATCTATGGCTAGTAAAAGAGTTTATAAACCATAGAGAAGTTGGAATACAGTGTGTTTAAAACAAATATAAATAAAGAATGAGTTCATTACAGTACCTTGAAGTGGTGTTTTGTTTTCTTTCGCTAACGGAGCTCACGAGATTTTCTATTTTGAGTTTTGTGTTGTGAAGTTTTCAAGTTTTGGGTTAAGTTTCGATGGACTATGGAAAAAGGAGTAGAAAGAGCATAATATTGGGGATGCCCAAGGCACCCCAAGGCAATATTTAAGGACAACCAAGAGCCTAAGCTTGGGGATGCCCCGGAAGGCATCCCCTCTTTCGTCTTCGTTCATCTGTAACTTTACTTGGAGCTATATTTTATTTACCACATGATATGTGTTTTGCTTGGAGCGTCAATTTATTTTGTTAGGATTTTCTTGCTGTTTGAATAAAATACCAATATCTGAAATTCTTAAATGTTAGAGAGTCTTCACATAGTTGCACAATTATTCGACTACTCATTGATCTTCACTTATATCTTTCGGAGTAGTTTGTTGTTGCTGTAGTGCTTCACTTATATCTTTTTAGAGCACGGCGGTGGTTTTATTTTGAAGAGATAGATGAACTCTCATGATTCACTTATATTATTTTGAGAGTCTCTAAACAGCATGGTAATTTTCTTTGGTTATGAATTTAGTCCTAATATGATGGATATCCAAGAGGGATATAATAAAAACTTTCATATAAAGTGCATTGAATACTATGAGAAGTTTGATACTTGATGATTGTTTTGAGATATGAGGATGGTAATATTAGAGTCATGCTAGTTGAGTAGTTGTGAATATGAGAAATACTTGTGTTGAAGTTTGTGATTCCCGTAGCATGCACGTATGGTGAACCGTTATGTGATGAAGTTGGAGCATGATTTATTTATTGATTGTCTTCCTTATGAGTGCGGTCGGGGACGAGCGATGGTATTTTCCTACCAATATATCCAACTAGGAGCATGCGCGTAATACTTTGTTTCAATAACTAATAGATTTTTGCAATAAGTATATGAGTTCTTTATGACTAATGTTGAGTCCATGGATTATATGCACTCTCACCCTTCCACCATTGCTAGCCTCTCTAATACTGCGCACCTTTCGCCAGTATCATACACCCACCGTATACCTTCCTCAAAACAGCCACCATACCTACCTATTATGGCATTTCCATAGCCACTCCGAGATATATTGCCATGCAACTTTCCACTGTTCCGTTTATTATGACACGCTTCATCATTGTCATATTGCTTTGCATGATCATGTAGTTGACATCATATTTGTGGCAAAGCCACCGTTCATAATTCTTTCATACATGTCACTCTTGATTCATAGCACATCCCGGTACACCGCCGGAGGCATTCATATAGAGTCATATCTTGTTCTAAGTATCGAGTTGTAATTATTGAGTTGTAAGTAAAAAGAAGTGTGATGATCATCATTATTAGAGCATTGTCCCCGTGAGGAAAGGATGATGGAGACCATGGTTCCCCCCGCAAGTTGGAATGAGACTCCGGACGAAAAAATAAATAAATAAAAGAGGCGAAAAAGCCCAAATAAAAAAAGAGAAAAAAATAGGCCATAAAAAAGAGAAAGGCCCAAATAAAAAAATAAAAAAATGAGAGAAAAAGAGAGAAGGGGCAATGCTACTATCCTTTTACCACACTTGTGCTTCAAAGTAGCACCATGATCTTCATGATAGAGAGTCTCCTATGATATCACTTTCATATACTAGTGAGAATTTTCCATTATAGAACTTGGCTTGTATATTCCAATGATGGGCTTCCTCAAAATGCCCTAGGTCTTTGTGAGCAAGCGAGTTGGATGCACACCCACTTAGTTTCTTTTTGAGCTTTCATACACTTATAGCTCCAGTGCATCCGTTGCATGGCAATCCCTACTCTTTCACATTCATATCTATTAATGGGTATCTCCATAGCCCGTTGATACACCTAGTTGATGTGAGACTATCTTCTCCTTTTTTGTCTTCTCCACAACCACCATTATATTCCACATATAGGGCTATGTCCATGGCTCACGCTCAAGTATTCCATGAAGATTGAAAAAGTTTGAGAACATCAAAATTATGAAACAATTGTTTGGCTTGTCATCGGGGTTGTGCATGATTTAAATACGTTGTGTGGTGAAGATGGAGCATAGCCAGACTATATGATTTTTTAGGGTTACCTTTCTTTGGCCATGTTATTATGAGAAGACATGATTACTTTGTTAGTATGCTTGAAGTATTATTATTTTTATGTCAATATTAAACTTTTGTCTTGAATCTTATGGATCTAAATATTCTTGCCACAATAAATAGAACTACATGGATAAATATGTTAGGTAGCATTCCACATCGAAAATTCTGTTTTTATCATTTACCTACTCGAGGACGAGCGGGAATTAAGCTTGGGGATGCTGATACTTATCCAATGTATATATAATTTTTGATTGTTCCATGCTATTATATTATCAACCTTGGATGTTTTATATGCATTTATATGCTATTTTATATGATTTTTGGGACTAGCCTATTAACCCAGAGCCCAGTGCCAGTTTCTGTCTTTTCCTTTTTTTAGAGTATCGCAGAAAAGGAAAATCAAATGGAGTCCAATTGACCTAAAACTTCACGGAACTTATTTTTGGACCAGAAGAAGCCCACGGAGTATCGGAGTTGGACGAGGAGAGTCCCGGGCTGCCCACGAGGGTGGGGGCGCGCCCACCCCCTGGGCACGCCCCCCTACCTCGTGGACAGCCCAGAGATCCACGGACGTACTTCTTCCTCCTATATATACCCATATATCCTAAAAACATCAGGGACCACAATAGATCAGGAGTTCTGCTGCCAGAAGCCTCTGTAGCCATCGAAAACCAATCTAGACCCGTTCCGGTACCCTGCCGGAGGGGGGATCCTTCTCCAGTGGCCATCTTCATCATCCCGGCGCTCTCCATGACGAGGAGGGAGTAGTTCTCCCTCGGGGCTGAGGGTATGTACCAGTAGCCATGTGTTTGATCTCTCTCTCTCTCGTGTTCTTGAGGTGGTACGATCTTGATGTATCGCGAGCTTTGCTATTATAGTTGCTTCTTATGATGTTTCTCCCCCTCTACTCTCTTGTAATGGATTGAGTTTTCCCTTTGAAGTTATCTTATCGGATTGAGTCTTTAAGGATTTGAGAACACTTGATGTATGTCTTGCGTGGGCTAACTGTGGTGACAATGGGTTATTCTATTGATTCACTTGATGTATGTTTTGGTGATCAACTTGCGGGTTCCGCCCATGAACCTATGCATAGGGGTTGGCACACATTTTAATCTTGACTCTCCGGTAGAAACTTTGGGGCACTCTTTGAAGTACTTTGTGTTGGTTTGAATAGATGAATCTGAGATTGTGTGATGCATATCGCATAATCATACCTGCGGATACTTGAGGTGACATTGGAGTACCTAGGTGACATTAGGGTTTTGGTTGATTTGTGTCTTAAGGTGTTATTCTAGTATGAACTCTAGGATAGATTGAACGGAAAGAATAGCTTCATGTTATTTTACTACGGACTCTTGAATAGATCGATCAGAAAGGATAACTTTGAGGTGGTTTCATACCCTACCATAATCTCTTCATTTGTTCTCCGCTATTAGTGACTTTGGAGTGACTCTTTGTTGCATGTTGAGGAATAGTTATATGATCTAATTACGTTATTATTGTTGAGAGAAATTGCGCTAGTGAAAGTATGAACCCTAGGCCTTGTTTCAACACATTGCAATACCGTTTGTGCTCACTTTTATCATTAGTTACCTTGCTGTTTTTATATTTTAATATTACAAAAACCTTTATCTACCATCCATATACCACTTGTATCACCATCTCTTCGTCGAACTAGTGCACCTATACAATTTACCATTCTATTGGGTGTGTTGGGGACACAAGAGACTCTTTGTTATTTGGTTGCAGGGTTGCTTGAGAGAGACCATCTTCATCCTACGCCTCTTACAGATTGATAAACCTTAGGTCATCCACTTGAGGGAAATTTGCCACTGTCCTACAAACCTCTGCACTTGGAGACCCAACAACGTCTACAAGAAGAAGGTTGTGTAGTAGAAATCAAGGCGTCCAAGAATGGGAAGGTTTCCCTCGCGGACAACTCCGCCTGGGACATTGACAGCACCTCGGAGTGGCACGCCAGAGATAAGCCCCTGGCCGAATCATGAGTACTATAAGGCACTGACACATTCATATACCCAACATCTTTACTTCATAATTTTAACATGTTAAATCATGCACTTGTAGTCCGTCTCGTTCCGACCTCGAGCGATCCTCATCTTCGGGAAATTTGCTGGATCCGAAGGTGACGGACAGCGGGTCCCTTCCGGCGGCCTCCTCTCCCAAGACTATGAAGGACGCTGAAGTGTTGTCCCGAAGGACCCTCCCGGCTCAGTGGGCACAAGAGGCCGTCATGGTGGCACCAGAGGATGATACCTCGGCCATCGAACACATGGGCGAGCAGATCCCCAATTCGGCCCTAGCCAAATACGATCCCAGAGACCTATATGGCTCCAGAATCCGGCAAGCAGCCTCCTTCGAAAGAAGGAGGTGCACCAATTCCACCGGTGACCTCTGTCCATCCAGAGTCACTGGATACTCTACTGGAAGCGTTGCAAAGCACTTCCATTGCTGAGGAACACTGTATCCTTATGGGTACGGTGATTGAGAGGGTCTAGTTCGTTAAGAGCGGACTGGCCGAAGCCTGCACCAGCCTCCTAACAGGCTTTGAGGTAAGCGACGCAATTTATAAAAATAATATCATAGTATAGACAGTAGCCCCTGAGACTCTGTCCGGTGTTCGGAAAGAAAAAGCCGTACAGAGGATCAAGTAATTTTCGCCGGAGACTAACCAAATATGTCTTATGTGAATAAGCAAGCATCGTTGCTGGCTACGATCTCTCATTCCGCCGACGTCTCCGGACTGAAGTAGAGTCCAGAGTGGGCCGAGGAAGATCTCAACCATGTAAAAAAGAAGCTAGAAGACAAGGAAGGTATGCAATGACCTTTTGTAGATCCAGAAGGGATGAATGATTTGTGCTGACCATAGTGCCATGATATTTGTTAGGAGCGGTGATCGAGGTGGAGATCCTCAAGAAGGCGCTGGCCGAGGCCGAGGAGAGAGCGGCAAAGGAACAAGCCGCCCGCGAAAAGCATGAGGCCAGGGTCGGTGAGGTCCAGCAGGAGCTCCAGGATGCCGTGAGGAAATATGATTCCTTGGAGCGCAACGTTGCGGATCAAGATTCCGAAGTCGCCAAGGCCCGCCAAAGTGCACAGGATGCCTGGGTTGAAGCCCAGGGCGCTCTCCAGGAAATCCAAGAGGCCAGAAAAATAATGGCTGGTAAGGCCTTCATTATGCGGAGCAAATATGTGAAGAAGAGGTATCTCTTACTAACCCGTATTTGGAGTTCTCCACGAGCGTTTGTGGATTTACCGCGTAGTGTTGCCGACGCCACAGAGTTCTTCTGAGCAGAAGAGGGGAGCTCAACGGAGAAGCTATTATGGTCGCAATACCTTGCGCCAGAACAACCGGTGCCCTTTAGCAATCAGCTAAAATAGCTAGTCAAACTGCATAGGGTGGCCGAACTAGCCATGAAGGATTTAATAATTCGGCTATGGCCTGCCGAAGTCATACCCAACAGCTACTTCAGGCTCATGAAGCGGTTGGTTAATGCCTACCCCCGGCTTGACGTCATCAAGCGGTCAGTCTATATCAAGGGTGCGCGGATGGCCGTCTCCCGTGTCAAGGTGCAGTGGGCGAAGATGGACGCCGTCAAGCTCGCGACCGAGGGACCGCCCGCTGGCAAGGAGCACCGCACGCCGGAGCGGTATTTTGGTGATGTCCTCAAGGGATCCCGCATTGTAGAGGCCCAGTGTTCAAAAGACATTATCTTTGAATGAATACCTTCATGTTATCCCGCCCTGTATGATGAAAACAAGACTGATATGTAATATAATGCTTGTTTATTATTTAAAAAATTTCCTCCTGTGCGGCCGTTTTTATTAAATCTGAGAGTTGGCCAGTCGTCGGCTTCAGCCCCCACGTAGGTAGTACGGGGGTGTTCGGGATGGAATCTAAACACTCTTGATCCAAGAATTTGGTCCTTGAAGGAGGTGTTTAGCGCAATGAACCAGGCAATCAGACTATGTGGCTTTATCACCCTCACTTAGCCATAGGAGTTTGACAATAAAAATGTAGGCACAACCCCTAGTATTTGTTAGTCCGGACTAGAGTGCTGTAGACACCTGATAAGGTGAAACCTGATCCGTCGCATAATGCGGAAAAAATTGCAAGAGATTTTAACCTCCGAAGAGCTGACCGGCTCATGCCGCATCATGACAGTCAATTTTCGGCTTTCTCTACTGAGGTGCTCATCCGGATAAACCAGGACACAATCGTAGTAGTTCTCCCTTTACTACCCTAGTTGATAGAGCGGACCGTAAGGTAGTAAGCACAGGAGCCGGGAACCCAACTATTGACCAAAGACATGATTCGGAGTTGATGCATATAATGCTAAATTCGGGGGCCGAACTATACTGTAGAAGTGTTCAGACTTGTTGCCGTAGTATGGAGTGCAATAAAGCCCCTGACGAATTACGGCGTACCAAAGTGTACGGATGCAATCGATAAGAATAGAGAAATAAAATGAAGTAAAAAGCCAGTGCCACATGAGTTGGGCCGCAAACTATGTGCATTATAATTTTTATTAATATGTCAAAGTGTATTTGTACAAATAGTGCGATAAGCAACAGGGCTATTTAACATGCCAAGACCAAGGGGGAGCTGCATACAGGTCCTGAAAATAGGTAGAATGATCGTCAAGAAGAACATCTAGAGATTCCCCCACACGTCTGTACTGCTTGCCGCCTTGGTACATCCGTTCTTCAAAAGGACCGATGATTAGGCCCTCAAGAGGGGCATGTAGAGAAGAGACCAAAAAATGGTGAAAAGGTAAAGGAAAAGTATGTGTGGGAGCCGTATGATGGACCACAATCAAGTTACGCCTCTGTCTATGCCCATGGTATTTTGAGTGCATAGTTATGTAAGCGCAGTACGTATGCAGCCATTTGGCCGGGACTGAGATGGAGGCCAAATTGCTAGTCGACCTCCTGACGGGCTGGACTGTCCTGCTGCAGATTAGTATGGACTCGTTTGACGGTGTCCGGGAGCGTGGCCGCCGAATTAAGGTTCTGCTTGTTAAGGCCGCTCTATACTTCTGCTGCCAGGGTCTCGGTGTGTGATACGTCTCCGTCTTATCTATAAATTTTGATTGTTCCATGCCAATATTCTACAACTTTCATATACTTTTGGCAACTTTTTATACTATTTTTGGGACTAACATATTGATCCAGTGCCCAGTGCCAGTTCCTGTTTGTTGCATGTTTTTTGTTTCATAGAATATCCATATCAAACGGAGTCCAAACGGTATAAAAACTGACAGAGATTTCTTTTGGAATATATATGATTTTTGGGAAGAAAAATTCACGCGAGACGGTGCCCGAGGTGGCCACGAGGCAGTGGGGCGCGCCTGCCCCCTGGGCGCACTCCTGACCCTTGTGGGCCACCCGTAAGGCGGTTGATGCCCTTCTTTCGCTGCAAGAAAGCTAATATCCAGATAGAGATAGTGTTAAAATTTCAGCCCAATCGGAGTTACGGATCTCCGGGAATATAAGAAACGGTGGAAGGGAAGAATCTGAGAACGCAGAAACAGAGAGAGACAGAGAGACAGATCCAATCTTGGAGGGGCTCTCGCCCCTCCCGTACCATGGAGGCCATGGACCAGAGGGGAAACCCTTCTCCCATATAGGGAGGAGGTCAAGGAAGAAGAAGAAGGAGGGGGGCTCTCTCCCCCTCGCTTCCGGTGGCACCGTTGTGCCACCGGGGGCCATCATCATCATCACCGCGATCTACACCAACACCTCCGCCATCTTCACCAACATCTACATCACCTATACCCCTCTATCTACAGCCGTCCACTCTCCCGCGACCCGCTGTACCCTCTACTTGAACATGGTGCTTTATGCTTCATATTATTATCCAATGATGTGTTGCCATCCTATGATGTCTGAGTAGATTTTCGTTGTCCTATCGGTGGTTGATGAATTGCTATGATTGATTTAATTTGCTTGTGGTTATGTTTCTGTCCTTTGGTGCCCATCATATGATTGCGCGCGTGGATCACACCCTAGGGTTAGTTGTATGTTGATCGGACTATGTATTGGAGGGCAAGAGTGACAGAAGCTTCAACCTAGCATAGAAATTGATGCATACGGGATTGAAGGGGGACCAATATATCTTAATGCTATGGTTGGGTTTTACCTTAATGAGCATTAGTAGTTGCGGATGCTTGCTAATAGTTCCAATCATAAGTGCATAGAATTCCAAGTCAGGGATGACATGTTAGCAGTGGCCTCTCTCACATAATACTTGATATCGGTCTAGTAAAGTAGTCAATTGCTTAGGGGCAATTTCGCAACTCCTACCACCATTTTTCCACACTCTCTATATTTACTTTATTGTTTCTTTATCTAAACAGCCCCTACTTTTTATTTACGTACTCTTTATTATCTTGCAAACCTATCCAACAACACCTACAAAGTACTTCTAGTTTCATACTTGTTCTAGGTAAAGCAAACATCAAGCATGCGTAGAGTTGTATCGGTGGTCGATAGAACTTGAGGGAATATTTGTTCTACCTTTAGCTCCTCGTTGGGTTCGACACTCTTACTTATCGAAAACTGTTGCGATCCCCTATACTTGTGGGTTATCAAGACCTTTTTCTAGCGCCGTTGCCGGGGAGCAATAGCGTGGGGTGAATATTCTCGTGTGTGCTTGTTTGCTTTATCACTAACTAATTTTTATTTGCTGTTCTTAGTTGTTCTTTATCTTTAGTTATGGTTATGGAACACGAAATACCAAAAAAATTAGGTGTACTTGCTACTCATGGAGATGGGGAACCTCCTAAAACCCTTGATGTTGGTTATATGAAAAATATTACGTACTACTTTAATAATCCTGAGAAAACCCCCATTCAATTATGTAATGGGAGTAACGTTGGATCAACGTGAATACTATAGGGATTACCACTTGACTAAAAAAGGGAAACTATTATGGGATCAAATTCATATATTGAATTGGTATGCTAGGCAACTATGCTTGAGATATGATTATACTTGTTGCTCTAAGGTGAAGGCTCCACACCTTCCCTTTTCATGTGAATTTAATGATAATGAAACCTTAGCTTCTTATGCTAATGGTATATATGATTACTATGATGTGGAACAAATAGAAGAATTTGTTGCTTTTAAGGGTGCTTATGAAATTGAATCTTTGTTTGAAAAGCATGAAGCTTATGATGATGATGTTTATAGGCCTGAAAATTTAGCTATCTTAAAATATTGCTATGATAATCATGAATATAATTCCTATATTAATGCGCTTATTGAGAAAGTCTCCGCTGTCCAAGAAGAGACTAATATTTTGCAGGAGTCTATGGAAGAAGAAATTGATGAAACTGTGAGCTCATTGGATGAAAAAGATGAGGAGGAGAGCGAAGAACAAAAGGAGGAAGAGCGGATTAGCTACCCGTGCCCACCTTCTAATGAGAGAAACTCTTCAACTCATACATTGTTTAATTTCCCTTCGTGCTTACCGGAGGATGATTGCTATGATGATTGTTATGATCACATTGATTCTCTTGAAATATCCCTTTTTGATGATGCTTGCTATGCTTGTCGCCAAGATGCCAATATGAATTATGCTTATGGAGATGAACTTTCTATAGTTCCTTATGTTAAACATGAAATTGTTGCTATTGCACCCACACATGATAGTCCTATTATCTTTTTGAATTCTCCCGACTACACTATATCGGAGAAGTTTGCCCTTATTAAGGATTATATTGATGGGTTGCCTTTTACCGTTGCACATGATGATTTTGATGAATATAATATGCATGTGCTTGCTGCTCCTACTTGCAATTGTTATGAGAGAGGAACTATATCTCCACCTCTCTATGTTTCCAATATGATAAAATTGCAAGAAACTGTTTATACTATGCATTGGCCTTTACTTTGTGTGCATGAATTGTTCTTTTATGACATGACGATGCATAGGAAGAGAGTTAGACTTCGTCATTACATGATATATGTTACCTTGTGCTCACCACTAAATTACAAATCATTGTTAATTAAAATTGGCTTTGATATACCTTGGGATCCGGGTGGATCCATTACTTGAGCACTATATGCCTAGCTTAATGGCTTTAAAGAAAGCGCTGCCAGGGAGACAACCCGGGAGTTTTAGAGAGTCATTTATTTATGTTGTGTGATTTTATAAAGTTTAGAAATAAAAATAATGTGCCAAGGTTTGCCTTTAGGATGTTTACATTTGCTTGATGGTTTGTACGGTGCAGGACAGAAACTTTGGCTGTAGTGCGTGATTTTACATTTTTAGCTGGAACATCAAATTGTTCTAATTATTTTCGCACTGTATTCATATACAATTTTTTTATTTTTCCTAAGTCTAGTAGAATTTTTCAATTATCAGAAGTATGGTGAATGTTCAGATTATTACAGACTGTTCTGTTTTAGACAGATTCTGTTTTTTGATGCATAGTTTTCTTGTTTTGATGAAACTATCAATTTATATTAGTGGATTAAGCCATGAAAATGTTATACTACATTAGACACAATGCAAAAAAAATATGAATTGGTTTGCAGCAGTACTTAGAGTAGTGATTTGCTTTATTATACTAACGGATCTTACCGAGTTTTCTGTTCAAGTTTTGTGTGGATGAAGTGTTCGATGATCGAGAAGGTCTCAATGTGAGAAGAAGGAAGAGAGGCAAGAGCTCAAGCTTGGGGATGCCCGAGGCACCCCAAGTAAATATTCAAGGAGACTGAAGCGTCTCAGCTTGGGGATGCCCCGAAAGGCATCCCCTCTTTCTTCAACAAGTATCGGTATGTTTTTGGATTCGTTTCGTTCATGCGATATGTGCAAACTTGGAGTGTATTTTGCATTTAGTTTTCATCTTTCTTTTATGCACCATGCTGGTATGAGATAGTCCTTGGTTGATTTATAGAATTCTCTATGCACTTCACTTATATCTTTTGAGTATGGCTTTATAGAATGCTTCATGTACTTCACTTATATCATTTGAAGTTTGGATTGCCTGTTTCTCTTTACATAGAAAACCGCCATTTGTAGAATGCTCTTTTGCTTCACTTATATTTGTTAGAGCGTGGGCATATCTTTTGTAGAAAGAATTGAACTCTCTTGCTTCACTTATATCTATTTAGAGAGATGACAGGGATTGGTCATTCACATGGTTAGTCATAAAATCCTACATAAAACTTGTAGATCACTGAATATGATATGTTTGATTCCTTGCAATAGTTTTGCGATATAAATATGGTGATATTAGTGTCATGCTAGTGGGTAGTTGTGGATTGTAGAAATACTTGTGTTGAGGTTTGTGATTCCCGTAGCATGCACGTATGGTGAACCATTATGTAACGAAGTTGGAGCATGATTTATTTACTGATTGTCTTCCTTATGAGTGGCGGTCGGGGACGAGCGATGGTCTTTTCCTACCAATCTATCCCCCTAGGAGCATGCGCATAGTACTTTGTTTCGATGACTAATAGATTTTTGCAATAAGTATGTGAGTTCTTTATGACTAACATTGAGTCCATGGATTATACGCACTCTCACCCTTCCACCATTGCTAGCCTCTCTAGTACCGTGCAACTTTCGCCGGTACCATAAACCCACCATATACCTTCCTCAAAACAGCCACCATACCTACCTATCATGGCATTTCCATAGCCATTCTGAGATATATTGCCATGCAACTTCCATCATCATCATATACATGACTTGAGCATTCATTGTCATATTGTTGTGCATGATCGTAAGATAGCTAGCATGATGTTTTCATGGCCTGTCCGTTTTTTGATGTCATTGCTACGCTAGATCATTGCACATCCCGGTACACCGCTGGAGGCATTCATATAGAGTCATATCTTTGTTCTAGTATCGAGTTGTAATATTGAGTTGTAAGTAAATAAAAGGTGATGATCATCATTATTAGAGCATTGCCCTAGTGAGGAAAGGATGATGGAGACTATGATTCCACCATAAGTCGGGATGAGACTCTGGACTTTAAAAAAAATAAAAGAGGCCAAAGAAGCCCAAATAAAAAATGAGGCCAAAGAAGTCCACCAAAAATAAAAAATAAAAAAATTAAAAATGAGAGAAAAAGAGAGAAGGGGCAGTGCTACTATCCTTTTTCCACACTTGCGCTTCAAAGTATCACCATGTTCTTCATATAGAGAGTCTCTTGAGTTATCACTTTCATATACTAGTGGGAATTTTCATTATAGAACTTGGCTTGTATATTCCGATGATGGGATTCGTCAAATGCCCGAGGTCTTCATGAGCAAGCAAGTTGGATGCACACCCACTTAGTTTCAGTTGGAGCTTTCATACACTTATAGCTCTAGTGCATTCATTGCATGGCAATCCCTACTCACTCACATTGATATCTATTGATGGGCATCTCCATAGCCCGTTGATACGCCTAGTTGATGTGAGACTATCTTCTCCTTTTTGTCTTCTCCACCATCATATTCTATTCCACCTATAGTGATATGTCCATGGCTCATGCTCATGTATTGCGTGAAAGTTGAAAAGGTTTGAGAACATCAAAAGTATGAAACAATTGCTTGGCTTGTCATCGGGGTTGTGCGTGATGTGAATATTTTGTGTGGTGAAGATGGAGCATAGCCAGACTATATGATTTTGTAGGGATAACTGTCTTTGGCCATGTTATTTTGAAAAGACATGATTGCTTTATTAGTAGGCCTGAAGTATTATTGTTTTTATGTCAAATGATAGACTATTGCTTTGAATCACTCGTATCTTAATATTCATGCCATGATTAGATATGTGATCAAGATTATGCTAGGTAGCATTCCACATCAAAAATTATCTTTTTATCATTTACCTACTCGAGGACAAGCGAGAATTAAGCTTGGGGATGCTGATACGTCTCCGCCGTATCTATAATTTTTGAATGTTCCATGCCAATATTCTACAACTTTCATATACTTTTGGCAACTTTTTATACTATTTTTGGGACTAACATATTGATCCAGTGCCCAGTGTCAGTTCCTGTTTGTTGCATGTTTTTTGTTTCGCAGAATATCAATATCAAACAAACTCCAAACGGGATAAAAACTGATGGAGATTTTTTTGGAATATATATGATTTTTGGGAAGAAAAATCCACGCGAGACGGTACCCGAGGTGGCCACAAGGCAGGGGGGCGCGCCTGCCCCACTGGGCGCGCCCCTGACCCTTGTGGGCCACCTGTAAGGTGGTTAATGCCCTTCTTTCGGCGCAAGAAAGCTAATATCTGGATAGAGATCGTGTTAAAATTTCAGCCCAATCGGAGTTACGGATCTCCGGGAATATAAGAAACGGTGAAAAGGAAGAATCTGAGAACGCAGAAATAGAGAGAGACAGAGAGACAGATCCAATCTCGGAGGGGATCTCGCCCCTCCTGTGCCATGGAGGCCATGGACCAGAGGGGAAACCCTTCTCCCATCTAGGGAGGAGCTCAAGGAAGAAGAAGAAGGAGGGGGGGCTCTCTCCCCCTCGCTTCCGGTGGCACCGGAGTGCCATCGGGGGCCATCATCATCACCGCGATCTACACCAACACCTCCGCCATCTTCACCAACATCTCCATCACCTTTCCCCCTCTATCTACAGCGATCCACTCTCCCGCAACCCGCTGTACCCTCTACTTGAGCATGGTGCTTTATGCTTCATATTATTATCCAATGATGTGTTGCCATCCTATGATGTCTGAGTAGATTTTCGTTGTCCTATTGGTGGTTGATGAATTGCTATGATTGATTTAATTTGCTTGTGGTTATGTTGCTGTCCTTTGGTGCCCATCATATGATTGCGCGTGTGGATCACACCCTAGGGTTAGTTGTATGTTGATAGGACTATGTATTGGAGGGCAAGAGTGACAGAAGCTTCAACCTAGCATAGAAATTGATGCATACGGGATTGAAGGGGGACCAATATATCTTAATGCTATAGTTGGGTTTTATCATAATGAACATTAGTAGTTGTGGATGCTTGCTAATAGTTCCAGTCATAAGTGCATAGAATTCCAAGTCAGGGATGACAGGCTAGCAGTGGCCTCTCCCACATAATACTTGCTATCGGTCTAGTAAAGTAGTCAATTGCTTAGGGGCAATGTCACAACTCCTACCACCACTTTTCCACACTCGCTATATTTACTTTATTGTTTCTTTATCTAAACAGCCCCTACTTTTTATTTGCATACTCTTTATTATCTTGCAAACCTATCCAACAACACCTACAAAGTACTTCTAGTTTCATACTTGTTCTAGGTAAAGCGAACGTCAAGCGTGCGTAGAGTTGTATCGGTGGTCGATAGAACTATATTTGTTGTACCTTTAGCTCATCGTTGGGTTCGATACTCTTACTTATCGAAAACTGTTGAGATCCCCTATACTTGTGGGTTATCAAGACTGTGCTCCTCAGTACGGAGGGAGAGCTTCGTGTTTGCATTGACTGTGATGACACCGCGTGGTCCAGGCATCTTGAGCTTGAGATAAGCATAGTGTGGAACCGCATTGAATCACGCAAATGCAATTCGTCCAAGCAGTGCATGATAGCCACTGCGGAAGGGGATGGTATCGAAGATCAAGTCCTCGCTTCGGAACTTGTCCGGAGATCCGAAGATGACTTGTAGTGTGATTGAACTCATGCAGTGGGCCTCTACACCTGGTATTACTCCTTTAAAGGTAGTCTTGGTGGGCTTGATCCTTGATGAATCTATGCCCATTTTTCGGACTGTATCCTGATAGAGCAGGTTGAGGCTGCTGCCACCGTCCTTGAGGACTCGCGTGAGGTGGAATCCATCAATGATTGGGTCGAGGACTAGTGCGGCTGAACCGCCATGACGGATGCTGGTCGGATGGTCCCTGCGATCGAAAGTGATCGGGCAGGACGACCATGGGTTGAATTTTGGGGCGACTGGCTCTATTGCACAGACGTCCCTGAGCGCACGTTTGCGCTCCCTCTTGGGGATATGGGTAACATATATCATGTTCACCTTTTTAACCTGGGGGGGGACTTCTTCTGTCCCCCCGTGTTCGGCGGACGGGGCTCCTTGTCGTCATTCTCGCTTGGCGACCCCTTGTCCTTATCTTCGGCATTTAACTTGCTGGCTTGTTTATAGACCCAACAACTCCGGTGGGTATGATTGGCTGGTTTATCAGGGCTGCTGTGGATCTGACATGGACGATCGAGTATGCGGTCCAAGCTGGAAGAGCCCTGATTATTCCTTTTATATGGCTTCTTCCACTGGCCGGACTTGGAGCCACTGAATCCGGCGTTAACCACCGTGTCATCAGTATTGTCACCATTGTTTTGACGCTTATGTCTATTGCATCGGATCTTGCCGTTGATATTCTTGGTTTCAGAGGTGCCAGGTTCACTTGCATTATTATTGCTGCGGGCTAGCCAACTATCTTCACCCGCACTGAAGTGGTTCATAAGTGCCGTGAGGGCCGCCATGGACTTCGACTTTTCTTGGCCGAGGTGTCGGGCGAGCCATTCATCGTCGATGCTATTCTTAAAGGATGCTAGGGCTTAGGCATCCGGGTAGTCGATGATCAGGTTCTTTTTAGTTAAGAACCTGGTCCAGAATTTCCTGGCTAACTCTCTGGGCTGTTGAACTATGTGACTTAAGTCATCGGCATCCAGAGGTCTGACGTATGTGCCTTGGAAGTTGTCGCGGAAGGTGTCTTCTAGGTCTTCCCAGCTGCCAATAGATTTTTCAGGTAGGTTGTTCAGCCAGTGCCAAGCCGGTCCCTTGAGTTTTAGGGGGAGGTATTTGATGGCATGAAGATCATCGCCGCGGGCCATATGAATATGGAGAATAAAGTCTTCAATCCATACCGCTGGATCTGTTGTTCCATCATATGATTCGATATTCACGGGTTTGAACCCTTCTGGGAATTCATGTTCCATTACTTCATCAGTAAAGCAGAGGGGGTGTGCAGCGCCTCTATATCAGGCCAGATTGCAACATAGTTCGGATGGAGTTCGTCTGCGGTTTTCGGCCCGGACGTGATTGTGCTTGTTATGTTCGGCTTGATAGTCGTCGTCGCGCGTCGGGGCTACCAGGACATTAGATCAATCTAGCTGGACCAGCTTTATTCTTCCGGTCCTGCCGCAGGTCATATGTATATTCCCGAGCTATTTTATCTCCGCCTTTTCGGTGAAGTGGGACGGGCTGGTGTTCGTCTTGAGTTGCCGCTTTGTCCTGGCCACGTGGTGGTCGGTCAGCCACATTACGTGCTGCTGGTATGGGCTTGCATGGCTCGCCGTCGAATTGAGGAAGCAGTTTACGCTTCGGGTAACTTTTGCTTGGGCGCACGAGGCCGTATTCCTCGGCTGCCAGGACATTAGTCCATTTGTCATTGAGTAGATCTTGATCAGCTTGAAGCTGCTACTGTTTCTTTTTCAGGATCCTTGCAGTGGCTATTAGTCATTGCTTAAAGTGCTCCTTCTCGAGAGGTTCCTCAGGCACGATAAAGTCTTCGTGTAACATCCCAAATTTTCAATTTGGAATGTTATACATAGATCATCCATGCATATCATGATTTATTGCATTTCCGTTCCGCAATCCTCGAAATCCTAAGCAACTCAAGGACCCACGGAGAGAGTTGGGGATTTTCCTGTT
Organism: Triticum aestivum; assembly: GCF_018294505.1. Taxonomy (NCBI): domain Eukaryota; kingdom Viridiplantae; phylum Streptophyta; class Magnoliopsida; order Poales; family Poaceae; genus Triticum; species Triticum aestivum. Next base: position 46,777,409 of record NC_057800.1, read on the forward strand.
TTCATATTTGATTTTATCAAATAATGAAACGAGGATTTTGATTTTAATATTTTTTCTCTCTGAAATGTTTCATATTAATAAAATGAGTGGAGATAATATGACTTCTCCAAAATAATTGAAATGTTGGAGGAAAACTATTAAAATAATTTATTGTATTTTATTTGGTTTTATTCGGATTTTGATTTTAATAATATGACTTCTCTAGGCCGGCCCGAGCCGCCACCGCCTCCCGCGCGCGCGCGCCGCCACCGACCCGGACTACAATTCCGAGCCGGACTCCCCGCCGCCGCCGCTGCCTTGCCCCCTCCCCCAAGCAGCCGACGCCCCCTC
>NC_057800.1:46778152-46786246 GCF_018294505.1 Triticum aestivum
CCCGGTTTTCTAAAGAAAAACCGTTCGGGCTTTTTTGTTAGAAACCCTAGTTTTCGTTTTTTTCTAAATAGATCGGTTTTTCTCCGGTTTATTTATTTAGCGAGCGTTCGCTCGTTCGTTCGTTTTAACGAACGCGTTCTTCGTTTAGATCCAGATAACGAACGTTCGTTCGTTAACCTGTTCTTCGTTTTTCTTTTTCTCGGTTTTATTCCGCGATTTTTCTGATTGCGATTTCGGATCCGATCTTAATTTCTGTTTTTCCTCTCGCTCATTAATCGGAATCAGGTGATTCAAGTACCTGGAGTTTCATCTCGAAACCCTCTTTCCGTTTAATCAACTCAAACAAGTTTTTGTTACTGTAAAATTTGGCCTAGTTTCAGATTAGTAAACGAAGCTTCTTTCTTTCGCCGTTTGACTTTCGTTGCTCCGTTTGATTTGATTCTTTTTGCGTACCGGAGTTCTTAAATTGAAATTTTTGGTCAATCTCTCTTATTTGAGTTTTGTTTGTGCATCGTTGCTTGTTACTTATGTATGTTATTGTTTGCTTGCGGTAGAATTCCCAGAGTGCGAAGCGTGTTACTACGAGTCTCTAGGATTCGCGGATCGTCAGCAAGGCAAGTAACACTTTGATCATATCCCATTATTACCCAGTTTTTATGCATTAGTTCCAATCCTCAAACATTGCATGATTAGGATGTCATTAACTTGTCGGTTGGGAAGTAGTTGTTGAGGTAGAACCTATTGCCCTGTTATATTCAAATCCTTGGGAGTTACTTCTACGTATTGCTTATATTGCTATGCTATGCTCGTAGACGTGGTTTGGGTTTGAGTGAAATTCATGACAGATGTGAGATTGTTAATTAATGGTTCAACTTAAGGTGGCAACTTAATCAAACAACTGGGTGGATTGAGGCACCTGGGGAACCCAGTGTTGTCTGTATTTTTTTTGGAAATCCCGGGGTACCCGTGTGATCTTCCTATGGACCGCCACCTAGGCTCAAAGGGAACTGAGATGATTCATGCTAGAAACTTCCGTGTGCAGCCACAAGCTATTATGGGCTCTAGCATAGTTGAGTAAGTTACGTGAAGCTCTTGAAGAGGTAGATCAGCAGGTAGTGGGTTTTTGGTAGGTTTGGTATGGTCTACCCGGAGTAGAGAGTTAACGTTTCTGAAAGACTGTGTCTCGGTCATCCGTTTCTCAAACACCATGTAGTGCGAGAAATCCAACGGAGGCGAACGAGTCTTGTGGGGAAAAGTGCGCAAACCTCTGCAGAGTGTACAATCTAATCATGGTTAGCCGTGTCCCCGGTTATGGACAATTCTTGAGTATCTAGTACTTGGGTTATCACATGTATCAAACCATGTTTAATTAATACTGTTGGGTTGTTAATCACTTTAATTGGGGTTGAGTTGGGGTTACCTTCTCAATGATGTTTCAACCACCATGATAGTAAATTAAAATATATTCCTTTGTTGTAGGGAAAAATTGGCTTTTCGCAACAACTATAACCATACAGCTTTCCACCAGCCATATATGCATGTAGTGATAGCATTATTCTATTTCTGCTTTACTGTGTTATATTGCCAGCATATTCCATGTGCTGACCCGTTTTCGGGCTACAACATATTATGTTGCAGACTTTTCAGATGAGGAGTAAGGTTCGTTAGGTCATTTCCGTGCAGCTCAGCTATGCCGTTGGAGTTGATGGACTCACTTTGTCTTCCAAGCCTTCCGCTGTTATCGCATTAGATGGCCTTAAGCCATATTCGTGTAATAAGTTCTCTTTGGAGACATTCGATGTAATAAGTGTGTGATTGCTACTCTGTTATAAATCCTTCGAGTACTGTGTGTGTCAGCATTAGCGATCCAGGGATGACACTGAAGCACGGAAACTTGACCATCTGAGGTCGGGTCGCTACAAGATGGTATCAGAGCACACGCTGAGTGTAGGACACGACCACTAAGATAAACCCTAGGTCACACTTCTCTTCTCATTTCTGACTCCTCTCCATTTTCTACTCTTTAGGATGACGGAGATGAAGAACAAGTTTGCACAACCGGATGAAGACACACCTTTTGGACGCCACTTGAAGGAAGTCACTAGGTTCCTGAACATTGGAATACCAAGCTTCACCGGGACGTACAACACCACTTTACCAGAAGAAGAGCGCTAGATGATTCAAGTATAAGTTCTAGGAAGTACGTTCTCGCCAACCTCTAAACCCATAGAATTTTCCTTCGATGCACCAACCTTGAGTTTAGGAAAGAGTATGGCAGCCCACATCACCATGGGATGCATTGGAGAAGTTTACAACAGGGAGCTTAAGGACACTATTTACCAAGTATGTGGGCGCCGAAGCGAGCAATGGGAAGTAATCAGCACTAAGAAGGATAGATCCATTACAGCTTTCATCCAGGAGTTAAACCAGCACATTCGATGTCAGGAGAACCAGATGTGTACAGACATGATGGATTTGAAGAAGGCGAAGACTAGAATCATCGAGCTGGAGGAAGAACTCAAGTTTACCAGCGATGGATATGAGGAGGAAATCAAGACCCTACTGGAGAAGAATGATGACCTAGTCAAGAAGATCGGAGTATTCATGGGAGGACCAGCACCAATAGAAGAAGAAGAAGAAGAAGAAGAAGAACCCAAGGAAATACGCCCCGAGGACTACATCATCATCGACGACATCGATTCTGATCTTAGTGATGATGACTTTGAAGACGAAGCTGGAGCAGACATCATGGAGTCTTCCACCGATCAAAATTTCTAGATGACCACCAACTATTAGTAGCATTTCCCCCATGAATATAGTAGTAGTGAGCACTTTTGCGATAATTCTAGACCATTCGTATGCCCTTGCTTGATTGATTGAGTGAAATGATTGTGTTTGTCTCATGTGCATATGGGTAGTGCCTTCTCATTAGACCCCTTTTCTATTCTAAATCTCTTCCATCTAAACCCATCAGATGCCTTCGAGACGTGACACTGGTTTTGCCTTCCCGCCGGAGCTCACCCAGTTGATCCAGCAGCAGAATGCCTTGATGCAATTGCTAGTTCAGAACCAGGGCAACAACAACAACAACCCACCGCCAGTAGACAACCTAGCCCGTTTCCTAAGGTTACAGCCGCTGGTATTTTCCAGTAGCACTGAGCCTATAGTTGCTAATGATTGGCGACGCCGTATTGGAAGGGAGTTGACCACCGCAAGTTGCACAGATGCTGAGAGGGTGTGCTTTGCCGCACATCAATTGGATGGACCAGCAGCCTCATGGTGGGAGAATTACACAGCCACTTTTCCTGTAGCCAATGTCACTTGGGACCAATTTCAGCAAGCTTTCCGCACCGCCCATGTCTCAACTGGAACTATGCAGATGAAGAAGCGGGAGTTTCGTAACCTACGCCAGGGGAACCATACTATGGCTCAGTACGTGGATGAGTTTAGCAAGTTATCACGCTATGACCCTGATGATGTGGCCACAGATGCCGCGAAGCAGGAGAAGTTTATGGAAGGGCTGAATGATGAGATGAGCATGCAGTTGATGGTATCAACCTTCAACAAGTACCAGGAGTTGGTAGATAAGGCCCTTATGATTGAAGGGAAACAACAGCAGATTGAGAGCTGCAAGAGAAAATATGGACAAGGGAAGTATAACTCAGGAGCTCAGCAGAAGCCTCGCCTAACCCCGAACTCGGGAGGACTTGTTCATAACCATGGAGGTCACAACAACACTGGAGGAGGATCACATAACCACAGTGGTGCTAAGAATGGGAATGGGAACAGAGCTAACAACAATCAGAACCGCTCCAACCCGTCCACTCCCGCCAAAAGAGACTTAAGTCAGGTTACCTGTTTTAAGTGCGGGAAGACATGGCACTATGCTAATGATTGCCCCGAAGGAAGGAATGGAAACGGAAATGGAAGCACTGGGAAGAAGCCCAATCCATTCAACAAAGTACAAGTGAACCACGTTAATGTGGAGGAGGTTGAAGAGCAGCCGGACTCGGTAATAGGTAAGTTTTTGGTTAAGTCATTTACCGTTCTTGTTGTTTTCGATACTGGTGCATCGCATTCATACATATCAAGGGGATTCATGGATAAGTTTAAACTACCAACCCAAACCCTTAGGACCCCTCTTTTAGTGAGTTCACCCAGAGCAGAATATATGGCTAGCCGATGGTGTGACCAGATACCCTTAACCATTGGCACACATGTGTTTCCGTCCGACCTAATTATCTTGGAGTCGCAAGGATTGGATGTGATATTGGGTATGGACTGGATGTCAAAGTATGGAGGAAGCATTGACTGTGCGAGTAAGTCGATTTATCTCACCACCCCGGAGGGAAAAAGGATTAAGTATGTGTCTAGGCATGTGCCAAAAAGGAGCCAAGTGAATGCCCTTACGGGAGTTGTTCAGGAGGAAGTGCCACTAGTAAAGGATTACCCGGATGTTTTCCCAGAGGAGTTACCAGGCATGCCGCCGGACAGAGACATTGAGTTTTTGATAGATCTGTTGCCAGGTACAGGACCAATATCCAAGAGACCCTATCGGATGCCCGCAAATGATCTGGAAGAAATTAAGAAACAGATCAAGGAGTTATTGGAGAAATGATACATCCGAAGAAGTTCATCACCTTGGGGAGCCCCAGTACTTTTGGTTGAGAAGAAAGATAAATCCCTAAGGATGGTTGTTGATTATCGAGCCTTGAATGAAGTGACGATAAAGAACAAGTACCCACAGCCGATGATCAACGATCTGTTTGATCAGTTGCAAGGAGCTAAAGTGTTCTCGAAGATCGATTTATGATCAGGGTATCATCAGTTGAAGATACGAGAGAAGGACATACCAAAGACGGCGTTCACAACGCGATATGGATTATACGAGTACACGGTCATGTCGTTTGGACTGACTAACGCCCCTGCCTATTTCATGAGCATGATGAACAAGGTGTTCATGGAGTATTTGGACAATTTTGTTGTGGTGTTTATTGATGATATCATGGTATACTCGAAGAACGAGGAGGAGCACAAGGAGCATTTGCGTTTAGTTCTCGAGAAGCTCAGGGAACACCAGTTGTATGCTAAGTTTAGCAAATGCGAGTTTTGGCTGAAGGAAGTCGGATTCCTTGGACATGTCATATCAGGAGAAGGTATAGCAGTAGACTCCAGCAAGGTTCAGTCAGTCACTGAATGGTTGGCACCCACCTCAGTTAGCGAGATCCGCAGTTTTCTTGGACTCGCAGGATACTACCGGAGATTCATTGAGAATTTTTCCAAGATTGCAAAACCAATGACTGAACTGTTGAAGAAGGATACCAAGTTTAAATGGACATAAGATTGTGAAGCAAGTTTCCAAGAGTTGAAGAAATGTTTGACTACAGACCCAGTGCTAGTACTGCCAGATATACATAAGGAGTTCCAAGTGTATTGCGACGCCTCTTGCTTAGGACTTGGATGTGTGCTTATGCAGGACGGAAGAGTTGTTTCGTATGCCTCACGACAACTAAAACCTCATGAGTTGAATTATGCTACGCATGATTTGGAGCTAGCAGCCGTAGTGCATGCGTTGAAGACTTGGAGACATTACCTTATTGGAAACAGTTGTGATGTGTACACGGATCACAAGAGTTTGAAGTACATTTTCACCCAGAAGGAGCTGAACCTTAGGCAGAGGAGATGGTTGGAGCTTATAAAGGATTATGACATGAAGCTACACTATCATCCAGGAAAGGCCAATGTCGTAGCAGAAGCATTGAGTCAGAAGAGTTATGCTAATATCCTTGAAAGTAAAGGACTGCCGAAGGAATTAGCAAAGGAGATCATGGAACTTCGATTAGAGATTGTACCTAGAAGGTTCATTGCCACAATGGAGATTCAGTCGACATTGCTGGACAAGATTCGGGAAGCTCAGAAAGATGATAAAGAGATTGCCGAGATAAAGGAGAAGATGGGCAAAGGAAAGGCCAAAGGTTTTCGTGAGGATGAGCATGATACCCTATGGTTTGAGGACCGGGTTTATGTGCCCAACAACCAGGAGATCAGGAAGTTAATACTTCAAGAGGCCCATGACTCACCATACTCGATACACCCCGGGAACACCAAGATGTATTTGGATCCGAAGGAACATTTCTGGTGGACTGGTATGAAGAAGGATATTGCCGAGTATGTAGCCGTATGTGATGTGTGTCAAAGAGTTAAGGCAGAACATTAGAAGCCAGCAGGACTGTTACAGCCTATGCCGATACCTGAATGGAAGTGGATAAACTTGGCATGGACTTTATTACAAGATTACCCAGGACTAAAGCAGGATATGATTCCATATGGGTAGTAGTTGATCGTTTGACCAAAGTAGCTCACTTCATCCCAGTGAAAACCACCTATACCAGTGCAAAGTTGGCCAAGATCTATATGTCTAGGATCGTATGTCTGCATGGAGTTCCGAGGACCATCATATCGGATCGAGGAACACAGTTTACTTCAAAGTTTTGGCATCAGTTACACCAGACTCTAGGAACGAGATTGGAGTTCAGTACAGTGTTTCACCCGCAGACAGACGGACAAACTGAGAGAGTCAATCAAATTTTGGAGGACATGTTGAGAGCCTGTGCGCTAGATTATGGATCTAGTTGGGATGACAATTTGCCGTATGCAGAGTTCTCATACAACAATAGCTACCAAGCCAGTTGAAGATGGCACCATTTGAAGCCCTGTATGGACGCAGGTGCAGAACACCGTTGATGTGGGATGAGGTAGGAGACTGACAGTTGTTTCGACCAGACCTGATTAAAGAATCTGAGGAGAAGGTAAAATTGATCCGAGACCGACTAAAGATTGCTCAGTCCAGGCAGAAGAGTTATGCAGACTCAAAACGCAAGGAGGTAACCTACGAAATTGGAGGTAGAGCATATCTGCGAGTATCGCCCTTGCGAGGAGTGAAACGTTTTGGAGTTAAAGGAAAGTTAGCCCCGAGATTTGTAGGACCATATCGCATTTTGGAATGGATGGGAGAAGTTGCCTACAAGTTGGAGTTACCTGAGGGATTGTTAGGAGTCCATGATGTGTTCCATGTTTCACCGCTGAAGAAGTGCCATGCTGAGATGGCTGATATACCATTAAGAGATACAGTACCCCTGGAGGCGATTCAGTTGGACAGTGATTTGACTTACGAGGAGACGCCAGTTAAGATTCTTGAGTTTGCCAGCAGAGTCACCCGCAGTAAGGTTATCAAGTTTTGCAAGGTTTAGTGGAGCCACCATACTGAGGATGAAGCCACCTGGGAACGAGAGGATGATCTCCGCAAGGACCACCCATACCTATTTTCTAGCCAATTCGAATCTTGAGGGCGAGATTCATCTTAATGGGGGTAGGTTTGTAACATCCCAAATTTTCAATTTGGAATGTTATACATAAATCATCCATGCATATCATGATTTATTGCATTTCCGTTTCGCAATCCTAAAAATCCTAAGCAACTCAAGGACCCACGGAGAGAGTTGGGGATTTTCCTGTTTTCATATTTGATTTTATCAAATAATGAAACGAGGATTTTGATTTTAATAATTTTTCTCTCTGAAATGTTTCATATTAATCAAATGAGTGGAGATAATATGACTTCTCCAAAATAATTGAAATATTGGAGGAAAAATATTAAAATCATTTATTCGATTTTATTTGGTTTTATTCGGATATTATTTGCATTAGAAAAATTGCACGTTTTCAAAACTGCATTTTAGGGCCAAGAAAATGTTCAACTTGTCCTAAATATTTTATTTCGACGGTGAAAATTTGTTGTGGCATTTTTAGATTTTTATTTTTTTCTAGGATTTTTCTTATGTCGGCGGAATTATTTAAAAAAAATCTCACGCCCAACTGGGCCTAAGGCCCAGCCGAGCCAGGCCGGCCCGAGCCGCCGCCGCCTCCCGCGCGCGCGCGCCGCCACCGACCCGGACTCCAAGTCCGAGCCAGACTTCCCGCCGCCGCCGCTGCCTTGCCCCCTCCCCCAAGCAGCCGCCGCCCCCCTCCCCTTTAAATACCGCCCCCCCTTGGAGCCCAAGTCGCCGCCACCCGCAGCCCCTCGCCCCGCCGCCT
>NC_057800.1:46786862-46792926 GCF_018294505.1 Triticum aestivum
TGCAGCCGCCATGCCGCTGTCAGGAGCCGCCGCCGCCTCCCGCTGCCGCCGCCGCAGCCCCGCCGCCTCCCGCCGCCGCCGCCGCAGCCCCGCCACCCACGCCGCCTCGCTGGAGCCCCACCCGAGCCGAGCCAAGGTAGCCGCCGCACCGCTCCGGTTTTCTAAAGAAAAACCGTTTGGGTTTTTTTGTTAGAAACCCTAGTTTTCGTTTTTTTCTAAATAGATCGGTTTTTCTCCGGTTTATTTATTTAGCGAGCGTTCGCTCGTTTTAACGAACGTGTTCTTCGTTTAGATCCAGATAACGAACGTTCGTTCATTAATCTGTTCTTCGTTTTTCTTTTTCTCGTTTTTATTCCGTGATTTTTCTGATCGCGATTTCGGATCCGATCTTAATTTCTGTTTTTCTTCTTGCTCGTTAATCAGAATCAGGCGATTCAAGCGCCTGGAGTTTCGTCTCGAAACCCTCTTTCCGTTTAATCAACTCAAACAAGTTTTTTTGCTGTAAAATTTGGCCTAGTTTCAGATTAGTAAACGAAGCTTCTTTCTTTCGCCGTTTGACTTCCGTTGCTCCGTTTGATTTGATTCTTTTTGCATACCGGAGTTCTTAAATTGTACTTTCTGGTCAACCTCTCTTATTTGAGTTTTGTTTGTGCATCGTTGCTTGTTACTTATGTATGTTAGTGTTTGCTTGCGATAGAATTCCCGGAGTGTGAAGCGTGTTACTACGAGTCTCTAGGATTCGCGGATCGTCAGCAAGGCAAGTAACACTTTGATCATATCCCATTATTACCCAGCTTTTATGCATTAGTTCCAATCCTCAAACATTGCATGATTAGGATGTCATTAACTTGTCGGTTGGGAAGTAGTTGTTGAGGTAGAACCTATTGCCCTGTTATATTCAAACCCTTGGGAGTTACTTCTACGTATTGCTTATATTGCTATGCTATGCTCATAGACGTGGTTTGGGTTTGAGTGAAATTCATGACAGATGTGAGATTGTTAATTAATGGTACAACTTAAGGTGGCAACTTAATCAAACAACTCGGTGGATTGAGGCACCTGGGGAACCCAGCGTTGTCTGTATTTTGTTTTGGAAATCCCGGGGTACCCGTGTGATCTTCCTATGGACCGCCACCCAGGATCAAAAGGGAACTGAGATGATTCATGCTAGAAACTTCCGTGTGCAGCCACAAGCTATTATGGGCTCTGGCATAGTTGAGTAAGTTACGTGAAGCTCTTGAAGAGGTAGATCAGCAGGTAGTGGGTTTTTGGTAGGTTTGGTATGGTCTACCCGGAGTAGAGAGTTAACGTTTCTGAAAGACTGTGTCTCGGTCATCCATTTCTCAAACACCATGTAGTGCGAGAAATCCAACGGAGGCGATCGAGTCTTGTGGGGAAAAGTGCGCAAACCTCTACAGAGTGTACAATCTAATCATGGTTAGCCATGTCCCCGGTTATGGACAATTCTTGAGTATCTAGTACTTGGGTTATCACATGTATCTCACCATGTTTAATTAATACTGTTGGGTTGTTAATCACTTTAATTGGGATTGAGTTGGGGTTACCTTCTCAATGATGTTTCAACCACCATGATAGTAAATTAAAATCTATTCCTTTGTTGTAGAGAAAAATTGGCTTTTCCCAAAAACTATAACCATACAGCTTTCCACCAGCCATATATGCATGTAGTGATAGCATTATTCTGTTTCTGCTTTACTGTGTTATATTGCCATCATATTCCATGTGTTGGCCCGTTTTCGGGCTGCAACGTATTATGTTGTAGACTTTTCAGACGAGGAGTAAGGTTCGTTAGGTCATTTCCGTGCAGCTCAGCTATGCTGTTGGAGTTGATGGACTCACTTTATCTTCCAAGCCTTCCGCTGTTATCGCATTAGATGGCCTTAAGCCATATTTGTGTAATAAGTTCTCTTCGGAGACATTCGATGTAATAAGTGTGTGATTGCTACTCTGTTATAAATCCTTCGAGTATTGTGTGTGTCAGCATTACCGATCCAGGGATGACACTTAAGCACAGAGACTTGACCATCTAAGGTCGGGTCGCTACACTTCGTCACCGAGGCTCACCTCATCCTTGGTGGGTGGAAGGTAATTACTGTCCTTGGAGTCTTCGTTTGCAGCCTCTTCATCAGGGCTAACTTGCCCAACCTCCCGATTGTCTTGTGCAGAGTTTTGCTCAACAGGGTTTTCTTGATCTTTGCATCATCCGGAGTGTTGTTGTCTCTCGTGCCAGTATTGTTGTCTTTGCTGCAGTGTGATTTAGAGTGCCGCCATCGGCACTTTGGTTGTATCTCGGGAGGTTTATCCTCTACTGGATTTTTCTCATTATCAATGTCACCCTTCTTGGGTGTATCCACCATGTACATGTCATACGAAGAGGTGGCCGTCTAGCATCCGGTAAATGGCGGGTTTTCGACTTGCTCCTTTTCAGCATCATCATCCATACGGTCGATGTCTTCGGAGCCATAATCGAGCATGTCAGTTAAGTCCTCAACTGTGGCGATGAAGTGGGTGGTGGGTGGGACGTAAAATTCCCCACTCTCAGCCCCTAGTCCGGGCTGGGCGTAGTTCGGACGTTGCTCCATTGTGATCACTGATACGTCTCCAACGTATCTATAATTTTTGATTGTTCCATGCTATTATATTATCAACCTTGGATGTTTTATATGCATTTATATGCTATTTTATATGATTTTTGGGACTAACCTATTAACCTAGAGCCCAGTGCCAGTTTCTATTTTTTTCCTTGTTTTAGGGTTTCGAAGAAAAGGAATATCAAATGGAGTCCAAATGGAATGAAACCTTCAGAAAAGTTATTTTAGGAAAGAAAGCAATACAGGAGACTTGGAGTGCACGTCAGGGGATCAACGAGGAATCCACAAGGCAGGAGGGCACGCCCACCCCCTGGGCGCGCCCTCCACCCTCGTGGGCCCCTCGTGGCTCCCCTGATGTATTTCTTCCGCCTATATATATCCATATAACCTAAAACTATCGGGGAACACAATAGATCGGGAGTTCCGCCGCCAAAAGCCTCCGTAGCCACCGAAAACCAATCTAGACCCGTTCCGGCACCCTGCCGGAGGGGACAATCCCTCTCCGGTGTCCATCTTCATCATCCCGGTGCTCTCCATGACGAGGAGGGAATAGTTATCCATCGGGGCTGAGGGTATGTACCAGTAGCTATGTGTTTGATCTCTCTCTCTCTCGTGTTCTTGATTTCACACAATCTTGATGTATCGTGAGCTTTGCTATTATAGTTGAATCTTATGTTTCTTCTCCACCTCTACTCTCTTGTAATGGATTGAGTTTCCCCTTTGAAGTTATCTTATCGGATTGAGTCTTTAAAGATTTGAGAACACTTGATGTATGTCTTGCCGTGCGTATCTGTGGTGACAATGGGATATCATGTGATTCACTTGATGTATGTTTTGGTGATCAACTTGCGGGTTCCGCCCATGAACCTATGTATAGGGGTTGGCACACGTTTTTGTCGTGATTCTCCGGGAGAAACTTTGGGGAAATCTTTGAGGTTCTATATGTTGGTTCAATAGATGAATCTGAGATTGTGTGATGCATATCTTATAATCATACCCATGGATACTTGAGGTGACATTGGAGTATCTAGGTGACATTAGGGTTTTGGTTGATTTGTGTCTTAAGGTGTTATTCTAGTACGAACTCTAGGGCTGTTTGTGACACTTATAGGAATAGCCCAACGGATTGATCGGAAAGAATAACTTTGAGGTGGTTTTGTACCCTACCATAATCTCTTCATTCGTTCTCCGCTATTAGTGAATTTGGAGTGACTCTTTGTTGCATGTTGAGGTATAGTTATATGATCCAATTATGTTATTATTGTTGAAAGAAAATGCACTAGTGAAAGTATGAACCCTAGGCCTTGTTTCAATGCATTGCAATACCGTTTACGCTCACTTTTATCATTAGTTACCTTGCTGTTTTTATATTTTCAGATTACAAAAACTATTATCTACTATCCATATACCACTTGTATCACCATCTCTTTGCCGAACTAGTGAACCTATACAATTTACCATTGTATTGGGTGTGTTGGGGACACAAGAGACTCTTTGTTATTTGGTTGCAAGGTTACTTGAGAGAGACCATCTTCATCCTACACCTCCTACGGATTGATAAACCTTAGGTCATCCACTTGAGGGAAATTTGCTACTGTCCTACAAACGTCTGCACTTGGAGGCCCAACAACGTCTACAAGAAGAAGGTTGTGTAGTAGACATCAATCACGAGGGGTCGCATCAAGTCCAGAGCCTTGCTTAAAGGTGAGGTTTGTCGAGGGAGAAAAGAATCCATGGAGTATGGCGGGAAGGGAATTGCTTGGCTGAGCTCACACGATGCTGACTCCAAGAGTTCGGGGCCAGCGTCCGGGGAAGAGTTCGGCTTTGTGATGGTTGCCGGCGACACTGCTTCCTCCGGCTCTCCAATACTGGGCCTAGTGGCCACAGATAGTCCGGCAAGTTTAGAAATCCCATCTTTGGTCCTGGCGAGGCGCTCCGGCTCTAAGGCCAGAGCGGAGGTTGGGGTCGTGAATCCTTGGAAGATCAAGTCTCCTCGGATATCAACGGCATAATCCAAGTTTCCAAAACTAATCTGGTGACCCGAGGCGTAGCTGTCGATCTGCTTTAGATGGCCAGGCGAGTTGGCCCGCAGTGCGAAGCCGTCGAATACGAAGATCTGGCCGGGGAGAAAAACCTCCCCTAGGGCAACATCGTTGCAGATGATGGATGGAACCATCGAACCTTCTGATGGCGACACAGTGGAACTCTCAATGAAAGCACCAATATCAGTGTCAAAACCGGCGGATCTCGGCTAGGGGGTCCCGAACTATGCGTCTAAGGTTGATGGTAACAGGAGACAGGGGACACGAAGTTTTACCCAGGTTCGGGCCCTCTTGATGGAGGTAATACCCTACGTCCTGCTTGATTGATATTGATGCGTATGAGGATTACAAGAGTTGATCTACCACGAGATCGTGATGACTAAAACCCTAGAAGTCTAGCCTGTATGATCATGATTGCCTCTACAGACTAGGAAAAGGGCTAGTAATGTCGCACCAGTTTTGCCCACTAATGGCGCACTGCTGGTGCGCCATTAGTATCACGCCACTAGTATTTCTTACTAATGGCGCACCACCGGTGCGCCATTTGTATCTGGTATACTAATGGCGCACCGAGCAGTGCGCCATTAGTATAGAACACCATGCGCCATTAGTATGCCTCCCAGGGGGGCATATTTAACCATCTGCTTTGGCATACTAATGGCGCACTGTTGGGTGATGCGCCATTAGTGTGATTATAACAGTGCGCCATTAGTGTCTTGTGTGGTGCGCCACTAGTATGAATATTAGGGATTTTTTTCCATTTATGATATTTTCACATGTTAAAAATATTAGAGATAACATACAACACAGATCTGCTTAGCTTACATACAGGGGGCCATATGTAACGATGTTACCTGCGTCCACCAGATCATATCCAACACACAAGTTTCATCATATATACATACATAGCCAACACATAGTTCCATCGTTACATATTACAAAAGTTTCACAATGTTCATTCTAACACCGTTATCCATCAATTCACAAAAGTTTCACATTGATACAAAATAAAAACACAAATGGAAAAGAAGCACTCCATCCATGCAAGCTTCCGTGAATTAAATCAAATCTGCAAAATTATAAACAAGAAGTTAAAAGAAGAAGAAGAAGAAGAAGAAGAAGAAGAAGAAGAAGAAGAGAAGAAGAAGAAGAAGAAGAAGAAGAAGAAGAAGAAGAAGAAGAAGAAGAAGAAGAAGACTAGAAGAAGAATAAGAAGAAGATTAAGAAGAATAAGAAGAAGACTATAAGCTTATTATGTAAACTTGATCATTTTGTGCTAACATAAGTAATTTTAGAGCTAACCTATAGGAAACTAAGCATATAAGCTCTAAGTTAGCATATTAGAGCCAACTTAAGTAAAATGAAGCTAACCTATGTCATTTTGGATAAGAAGAAGAATAAGAAGAAGAC
>NC_057800.1:46793190-46810167 GCF_018294505.1 Triticum aestivum
TTAGGTAAAATGAAGCTAACCTATGTCATTTTGGATAAGAAGAATAAGAAGAAGACTATAAGCTTATTACGTAAACTTGATCATTTTGTGCTAACATAAGTAATTTTGGAGCTAACCTATAGGAAACTAAGCATATAAGCTCTAAGTTAGCATATTAGAGCCAACTTAGGTAAAATGAAGCTAACATATGTCATTTTGGATAAGAAGAAGAATAAGAACAAGACTATAAGCTTATTATGTAAACTTGATCATTTTGTGCTAACATAAGTAATTTTAGAGCTAACCTATAGGAAACTAAGCATATTAGAGATAAATAGGTAACTAAGTACTCCGGTGAGGCAGAGCGGCGGTGGCTGCTTCCCCCCATCTCTGATAAGCAGCAGAAGAGACCAATTAGTACCCTTACAACATTATAGCAGCATAAATTTTGAGCAGAAGATAATCAACATTAGTCGCAAGTGCCCCATATGTCCTAATTTTAGCAAAGCCATGCTAAAATTCACGGAAAATTTCAGCATGACCTTTGCTGAAAGGACATATGGAGTACCCGAATTTGCCAGAACGGAAGTTAATCGACATTCCGGCAAACTCAAGGGCCTCTCGGGGACAAAACCTAGCAAACTAGCAAGATGATCATCATCTTTGCAAGTCAATACTTGTCAAATACAGAAGAAGGAACAATTTATTTGTGACATAGTTGGCCCATACAGAAGAAGCAACACCCTACACTAGCCTAAAAACAAGTGAAGTTTCACCCATATAAGAACAACTCTATAACATCAGAGAAGTTGCTATGTTTTTTCTACTGCTAGTGTCGGAGTAATGGGCCACGGGTAGGCCAACCCGAGCCCCATAACCTTTCAAGACATCGGGGCAGGCTGCGCCCCTCAAGACCAAAGGGCGAAGAGCCGCCTCCTGGGGAGTCTACGGCAAGGCGGCCGACTGCCCGCTCACGGCCGAGTCTCAGGGGTGACTTCTAGAGAAGCCGGCTTTGGGGAGTCGGCCGGCGACTTCAACAAACCGTGACCTCATCGAAGGGGACGGGGCAGGGGCATGGCTACAATGAAGCCCACTCCCCGCCCCTTACCAAGGGCAGGCATGGCTACAGCACGCCATACATGGGAAGATCTCCCTGCGGCGTGGCACTGTTGCCCGGGCGGCCCTGACATCAGCACCACTGTACCGAGTCTTGCACCCACGACGGCTTGTCTGTATGGCCTGGAGGCAGCGGGGCCCACCAGTCAGCAAGACCTCGGGAGACGGCGGGAGAACCGCCAGTCGGACCCATAGGGAGTCGGCCCGGGGGAGTCGGCCGAGCCCTCCCCAGGGTCCCACGCGCCATTAATTAAGAAGAGATGGGGAGTGGCCACAGTGATCGCCCGCCAGGCGGCGGGGCTGTTGCCACGACCCCATGACCAAGCTTGCGTCATCAGGAGCACGGCTACAGTAATCAGCAGCCAGCAAGACCCGCGTGCGGCGGACGCGGCCTGTCGGCTCCGTACCAGACCAGTCGGCTAGGCCCACCAGTCGGCAGGCCCCAGTAGTCGGCGGGGAAGTCGGAGGTCGGAGGCACTGACGGCTAGGCCCGCGCCCAGTCGAATTACCATTGTACCCCTGGGGGGTAGGCCTATATAAACCCCCCAGGGCACCCATGCAAAGGGTTGGATCCCAGTAGTTCTATACCATACCAGATAGAAGGAGAGAGCTAGCCTTGCCCTCTCCTACCACCAGACACAGCTCAAGGAGAAACCATGTAAACACTTGACCCTAGTGATCATGCGGAGACCCCGCAGAGCAGTAGTAGGGGTATTATCTCCCGGAGAGCCCCGAAGCTGGGTAAGATTCGCCAGCGTGCATGTCTTCACCTCATCCCGTTTCCAGGCACCGGCGTTGTTCTACTCGCCCCCACCATGATAAGCCATTCGTTGGCATATGTCGCACCAAACCCCCGACATTTGGCGCCCACCATGGGGCGTGGTGTGCCGCCGTCCAGAGATCTATTCTGGACGGGAACCCTTTTCCTCCCTGGCGAGCGCAGCCAACCAGGCACGCCAGACAAAGTTTGCGTCGATGCACTGCGCGGCGTTGAGATCGCCTGCACAGCCAGCTCCTTGGCTAAACTTGTCGGCGAGGTACGCCTCTCCGACGAACCTACGTCCGACGCAGGCGCAGGCGGCCCCGAAAACCTCCTCGCGGGCCTCCTCAATCAACTCCACGTTTTCGGCAAGCCTGCCGTAGACTTGGAGTCTGTAGGCTCCATCGACCCGATGCTGGTCGACTCCGACACCGCGTCGGTCGACGCGTTCCCCACCAACATGGTGGTCTACGACGAACCTCTCCCCCATGCGGAGAGTGACGGAAGCACCGTCACTGAGGTGCTGGTCATCAGTCATGATGAGTTCCCTGGCGGAGGGGCGCCCGACTCACTCGTCGCGGTGCTGCAAGACCTAGCTGCGCCCATTCCGGAAGATGCTGACGCAGAGACGTTAGAAGCGCGCCGCCTTAAGCTTGTTCAAGGCGCGAAGAAGCTGGCCAGCATGAGATGCTTGTCAGAAGCTTACCAGCGGGAGATGGATCACGCTGTTGGCGGCTCGCCGGCCCCGACAGGGCCCAGCCGCCTTGGCGCGGTTTAGCAGCGCGGCGTAGCCATCGCCAGCTTGTTTGGGGCTAGCCGCCCCGTGTATGCCATGCCAGCGGAGAACATCCGAGCCGCCCATGCAGCGGCGGATGAGCTAGACAATTTCGAGGGCAAAGAGCACCGCCTCATGATGGAGCGAGTCCAGCGGCTCCTCGACGTGGCCGCCGCGCAGAACGAGGCCGGCTGCTGCACGGAGGCGCCACAGTGGCCAAACAACGACCCGCACCGAGATCAAGGTGCGACGTCTTAGACGCTGACTGGCGGTGCCCGAGGAAGAAAGGACAAGGAGCCGGCTGTCAGCCACAGTCGGACTCGGATTACCATAGAACGCGACCGAGACGGCCGCCCGAGAGCAGTGGAATGACGGGACGACTGTCCGCCTCCCCCTCCCCGCAAGGAGAGGTGAGTCTCCCCGCCGCCTGTTGACCATCCGACTCTCGGTGACCACCTTGGCCGCCGAGAGGGAGTTGGAGAGAATGACGCCCGCCACCGGATCGACCGACTTCACCGGTCCCTAGCGCTGGAAGAAGAAGACGAGCTGGGTCCGCCTTGTTTCGGGCCCCGCATTCGAGACGAGCCCTTTGCCAGAGGGTTCACGCTCCCAAGAGACACGCCCAAGTATACCGGCTCCGTGAAGCCGGAAGACTGGCTAGTCGACTACTCCACGGCTGTCAGCATAGCAAACGGCAACAAGCGTGTCGCCGTAAAGTACGTTCCGCTCATGCTCCAGGGCACGGCCCGGACATGGCTGAACAGCCTAAAGCCCCGCAGCATCAACAGCTAGGTCGACTTCACCGAAGCATTCGTCCACACTTTCACCAGCACGTACAAGCGTCCTCCCAAGCCTCGTCGGCTCTCCTTGTGCGTGCAAGGTCCTGACGAGTCGACTCGCGACTACCTCACGCGTTGGGCTGAGCTCCGGAACTCCTGCGAGGGCATGCACGAGGTGCAGGCCATCGAGTACTTCACAGCCGGGTGCCGAGAAGGCTCCCTCCTCAAGCACAAGCTCCTCTGCGACGAGCCAGAAACCCTCGACGAGCTGCTGATCATAGCGGACAAGTACGCTACGGTCGACTCCTCCATGAAGACGGAAATACAAATCAGCACGACTGGCAAAGTAGCTCCTCGGGCTCCAAGAACTTCAGCGGCAGATGCCGGCCGGCGACAACAGCAGGGCGACAACAAGCGCAAGGCCCCGCACTTGGCTTCCAACAGCCGACAGGTCGCGACCGTTGAAGCCTAGTAGCCAGAAGAGCAGCCTCCGCCCAAGCGACAGAAAGGCGGCAAGCCGAACTGGTTGCCAGCCTTCTCATATGAGCAGACCTTGGATGGACCTTGCAAGTTCCACAGCGGCGCGAAGCCGTCGAATCACACCACCCGGAAGTGCCACTGGCTCACCAGGATCGCCAAGGGAGACGGCCTCCTGCCACCCCCGCCTGCTGGGCAGCCGCATCCGCCTCCGCCCCAGCAGCCGGCAGTCAGGCCAGTCAGTGCTGTACAAGACGAATACCCTGAAGAGCACGGAGCCTACATGGTGTTCACCAGTGTGGCTGATGATCGACGCAGCAGGTGGCTGCAGCGACAAGAGGTTGACGCAGTAGCCTCAGAGACGCCAGAGTTCATGCACTGGTCTAAGAGGCCCATCAGCTGGAGCAGGGCTGACCACCCAGAAGTGATGCCGAGTCCGGGCTCCTACGACTTGGTCCTGCACGCCACCTTTGCCACGGACAAACAGGCCACGCGTTTCTCGCGAGTTCTGATAGATGGGGGAAGCAGCATCAATATCCTGTACAAGGACACCATGGAGAAGTTAGGAATCAAGCAGAGACAGCTTCAGAACAGCCGGACTGTGTTCCACGGCATTGTTCCTGGGCTTTCCTGCTCACCAATCAGCAAGATCCTGATTGACATCCTCTTTGGGGACAAAGATCACTTCCGAAGAGAGTCTGTTTGGTTTGAGGTAGTGGACCTTGAGAGCCCATACCATGCGCTACTTGGCCGGCCCGCCTTGGCCAAGTTCATGGCGGTCCCCCACTACGCCTACCTCAAGATGAAGATGCCCAGTTCCAGGGGAATTCTGACTGTGGCCAGCGACTACCAGAAGTGGTCTGCTTGCGCGGCCGAGAGCAGTCGGCTGGTCAAGTCCCTGGTGATTGCAGTCGAGAAGCGACTCCTTGAGCGAGTTTTGGTGATGGCCGGCAAGCAGCCGGAGATATCGCCCGACCCGAAGGAGTCGGAAGCCGAAGGTTCGTTCAAGCCGGCCAAAGAGACAAAGAGGATACCCTTGGATCCGGAGCGCCCAGAGAGGTACGCCATCGTAGGTGCAAACCTCGACAGCAAATAGGAAGGTGAGCTCGTCGATTTCCTCCATGAGAATCGGGACATCTTCGCATGGTCTCCCAAGGACATGCCAGGTGTACCGACGGATTTCGCCAAGCACAAGTCACACATCCGATCTGATGCGAAGCCGGTCAGGCAGCCCCTGCGCCGCTTATCAGAAGAGAAGAGAAGAGTTGTCGGAGAAGAGATAGCCCGACTCCTAGCAGTCGGCTTCATTATGGAAGTTTTCTTCCCGGAGTGGCTGGCAAATCCGGTCCTGGTGCTAAAGAAGAACAAGCAATGGCGAATGTGTATTGACTATACGAGCCTCAACAAGGCCTGCCCCAAGGACCCATTTGCTCTACCAAGAATTGACCAGGTGATAGACTCCACAGCCGGATGCGAGTTGTTGAGCTTCTTGGATGCATACTCAGGATATCACCAGATCAAGCTGAATCCAGCTGACAGATTGAAGACCGCCTTCATCACACCGTTTGGAGCATTCTGCTACCTCACCATGACGTTCAGCTTAAGGAATGCCGGCGCCACCTTTCAGCGTTGCATGCAGAAGTGCCTCCTCAAGCAGCTCGGCAGGAACGCCCATGTTTATGTGGACGATGTGGTGGTGAAGACGGAAAAGCAAGGAACACTGCTGGAAGACCTCAAGGAGACCTTTGAGAACCTGCGCTGGTTCCAGATCAAGCTCAACCCCGAGAAGTGTGTCTTCAGAGTACCAGTCGGCGAGCTGCTAGGTTTCCTGGTCTCTGAACGCGGCATAGAATGCAACCCAGTAAAAATCAAGGCCATCGAGAGAATGGAGGCACCTAGCCGACTGCTGGATGTGCAGAAGTTCATCGGCTGCTTGGCGTCCATCAGCCGATTCATCAGTCGGCTGGGTGAGAAAGCTCTCCCCTTATACCAACTCATGAAGAAGACCACTTTTTTCGAGTGGAACCATAAGGCGGACGAAGCTTTCCACCAGTTGAAGAAGATGCTGACTACTCCACCCGTCCTGGCGGCTCTGACTCCCAAGGAACCTATGCTCCTGTACATCGCTGCCACCAGCCGAGTAGTCAGCACAGTCATTGTAGTAGAGTGCAAGGAGGAAGGCAAGGTGCTACCTGTCCAGAGACCGGCATATTACCTGAGCGAGGTACTGTCGACCTCCAAGCAGAACTACCCCCACTACCAGAAGATGTGCTATGGCGTGCACTTTGCTGCCAAGAAATTGAAGCCTTACTTTCAAGAGCATCCAATCACAGTGGTCTGCACGGCTCCACTTGCCGAGATCATCGGTAGCCGAGACGCCTCTGGTCGAGTGACCAAGTGGGCCATAGAGCTGGCTCCTTACACCATCTGCTACCAGCCCCGCACCGCTATCAAATCATAAGCACTGGCTGACTTCCTCGTCGACTGGGCCAAGACCCAGTACCTGACTCCAGCGCCTGACTCCACCCATTGGCGGATGCACTTCGACGGCTCCAAGATGCGCACCGGCTTGGGAGCCAGTGTCGTCCTCACCTCTCTCAAAGGCGACAAGCTCAAATATGCACTGCAAATCCATTTTGCCACCTCCAACAATGTGGCCGAGTACGAGGCGCTCCTTCACGGGCTCCGGCTTGCCAAAGAACTTGGCATCCGCCGGATCTTGTGTTATGGCGACTCGGACTTAGTGGTCCAGCAGTCATCTGGCGACTGGGACGCGAAAGATGCAAACATGGCGAGCTACCGTTTCCTCGTGCAGCAACTCAGCGGGTATTTCGAAGGGTGCGAGTTCCTCCATGTGCCAAGAAACGACAACAACCAAGCAGACGCCTTGGCACGAATCGGCTCTACCCTCCAAGAAATACCATCTAGCGTCGCCCTTCAACGCCTCCTCAAGCCGTCTGTCAAGACTTCACCAGAATCAGACTCCATTTTTGTGCCAGCTCCTCCCGAAGGCGGCGGATCCGACTCCAGAGCTCCGACAGTCGGAATAGGGACTTTGGCGGGCGACTCCAAAGCTGCCACAGTCGAGCCCGGCCCGGGGACTACGGTGACGGACTCGAAGATTCCAGAACTTGGCCCAAGTACCACGCCAGTCGGCCTGGGGACTTCATCAGCCCAGCAAGTGGCTGTTGACTCCAGCCCGCCGCCTCCCAGCCCAGCCGCCCTCGTCCAAGTCACAGTTCTGGTAGTCGAAGAAATAGCAGCACCCTCATGGGCCCAGCCCATCCTCAAATTCCTAGTGAACAAAGAGCTACCAACTGATGAGACCTCAGCTCGGCAAGTACAACACCGGGCGGCAGCCTATACCATAATCAACAGAGAGCTGATCAGGCGCAGCGTCACTGGTATCTACCAGCGCTGCGTAGAGCCAGAGCAAGGCCAGGCGATCCTCAAAGACATCCATCAAGGCGAATGCGACCACCATGCGGCTTCAAGAGCACTCGTCGCCAAAGCTTTTCGGCACGGTTTCTTTTGGCCGACTGCCTTGGAAGAGGCCAAGGAGTTTGTCCAAAAATGCAAAGGGTGCCAGAAGTTCAGCTCCAAGCCGCACCAGCCGGCTTCCGCGCTCAAGAGCATCCCCATTGCTTGGCCTTTCACAGTTTGGGGTCTAGACATGGTGGGACCATTCAAGACAGCACGAGGTGGTCTAACTCACCTACTTGTCGCAGTGGACAAGTTCACCAAGTGGGTAGAAGTGAAGCCAATTAAGAAACTGAACGGTCCGACTGCCGTGACCTTCATCACCGATATCACAATTCGGTACGGCATACCACACAGCATCATCACCGACAACGGCACAAATTTTGCCAAAGGCGCCTTGGCCCGTTTCTGCGCAACACAGGGCATACGACTGGACCTAGCGTCCGTCGCCCACCCGCAGTCAAACGGCCAAGTGGAGCGAGCAAACGGCCTCATCCTGTCCGGCATCAAGCCTCGGTTGATCGAGCCTCTGGAGCGCTCGGCTGGCTGCTGGCTCGACGAGCTACCAGCCGTCCTCTGGAGTCTGTGCACGACTCCAAACAAGTCAACCGGCTTCACGCCCTTCTTCCTCGTCTACGGTGTCGAAGCCGTCATCCCAACAGACATAGAGTTCGACTCCCCACGAGTCACCATGTACACCGAGGAGGAAGTAGAAGAAGCACGGCAAGACGACGTCGATTTGCTGGAAGAGGGCCGGCTGTTGGCACTTAGCCGGTCCAGCATCTACCAGCAGAGCCTGCGCCGATACCACAACAGGAAGGCCAGGCCAAGATCTTTCCAAGAAGGCGACCTTGTGATCCGGCTGATCCAGCGAACAGCCGGCCAGCACAAGCTATCGCCGCCTTGGGAAGGCCCTTTCATCATCAGAAAAGTACTAGGCAACGACTCCTACTACCTGATCGACACTTAGAAGCCCCGAGCATGCAAGAGGGACAACTCCGGCAAGGAGACAGAGCGGCCATGGAATACAAATCTTCTCCGAAGATTTTACAGTTGATGCAGTATGTACCACGCTACCTTTTGTATTAAAGTACCAAGACTTCGGGGACCCCGAGACGAGCAAGGGGACTGCCCTCTTTTGTCTGTATGATAAAAATTATGCCTACAAGTATGTTACTCTTTGTCATGCCGCTTGGCACTGGGCTCGACAAGTCGGCCCAGGGAGTTGCCGCCTTGCACTATGAAATGCTTCCTGCAGCCGGACAAGTAGTGTGTAACACCTAAGCCATCTTCTGTCAAAAGCCGCAGCTCGCAGAGCGACTGTACGGTGGGCAGAGGTAAGGTAGGATGGGTGCTCGCATGAAAAAAGGCTAAGGACTCAAAGCGTAAAACATAGCTCAAGACGGCTTCCAGCCTTTCTCGCAAACCGACTCTCGGACAGTCGGATTGTCATTTTCTATCCAACTTGCTCAAACAATCTTGAAATCGGCTAAGTACTTGCTTTCCCAAAGTAGCCTAGCACTTGATCCAGCAACAGTCCGCAGAGCGGCTGTCTGATTAGCAAGGCAGGCAACTAAGAAAAAGCGGCAAAGGAAAACAACCAAAAGAACAATGAGCAAGAAAAGATAGATATATATATAACATAGGCCCTTGGACGAATTATCGAGTAGAGGTTCAAAATACACCCCGCGGGTGGAATTGTGCGAATTAACAAGTTCTTCAAAAGACTACTGAAGCAGATAAAACAAAAGACGCAAGGGCAGCTTAGGAGGCGGCAGACAGATTCGGGGGGTCGGAAGAGGCGCCTGCGTCAGGCGTCGGGGCGGTCAGCCGGCTAGTCTCGGCTTGATCGCCTCCGGCAGCAGTCAGGTCGGTCGCACGCGGCTCGTTGCTGGAGGCGCGGTCGGGCTGAGGCTGGCTGTTTGCTCCGTCTTCTGGTGCCTCCGCCTCGCCCTCATCCTCCGCCTCGTCCTCCTCCTTGATGCTAGAGCCAATCACCTCCGCCGAGTCTTCGCCGTAGTCTGGGTTCATCCCAAACCACTCCGGCGGTACCTCCTCGCCGTCTTCAGACCACTCGGGGACGAAGATGCTCGTGTTGGTGTACTCGGCGATCGCCGCAGCATGCTTGGCTAGGGTGTCTTCCGCAGCCGCCAGCTCCGGCTGGGCCTCCGACCGAAGCGTGGCCAACCGGTCTAGATCTAGCCCCGGGTACCACGCCTTGACGAACTCCAAGGCCCGGCGCGCTCCAGCCCGGGCCGAAGATCCCTTCCAGGCCTCGAGGCGACCAACCGCGACCTCCAACCAGTTGGCCGTCAGGCTGGGGGTGCGCGGAGCCAGCATATCCGGCCAAAGGGCGGAAATCGCCTGGGCACCGACGCGCTGAAGCCGGCGCAGCATCCGGTGAGCCGGCCGGAGGCGAGCCTCGATGCTCAAGATGTGCTCATCAAGAGTTCGGGGGGCATCGGCGGTGATCTCCGCGCCCTCCGCCCTCCAACTTTCACGATCGACCTCGATGGCTTGGATAGCGGCCTACGACTGCCCATGGAAGAAGTCTGCAAAAGACACGAAGAAACGAAAAAGCAAGTCAAAAACCAGGAGTCGGCATGATCTAAGTCGGCAGCTCGAAGAAAGAAAATAAAGAGACTCACCATCAATGATGTCTTCAATCTCGTGGAAGCCGGAGGACAACAGCGCCTCCTTGTCAGACCAGGAGGAGCGCTCGCTCGCGAACTCGGCCAAGAGGGTGGTTTCTGTCTCCTCCGCCTCCCTCTGCGACTTCGCAAGCAGCTCCTTCTGCTCTGCCAACTGAGTGGCCAGTAGATCGCGCTCTGTGGCGAGCCTGCTGCACTCCTCCCCTTTGGCGAGCAGGGCGGAGTTGGCTTCGCTCAGCTGCTATTGAAGAGCAGCGTTGGCTCCAGAAGGAAAGGAAGAAAGACAACAGTCGTCAATAAAGTAGGTCATCGGGGAGATCCGGCCCGACTGCTCAGCAGTCGGCCCGAATCTCGGGGACTACAGCCCGCGGGTGCGCTAGCGTGCCCCCGCAGAGAAGAAAAAAGAGGGAAGGACTTACTCCGGCTCTCCGCCAAGTCGGCGGTCTGCTTGCCCAGCTCTTCAACATTACGGTTGAAGGCAGTGATGCGGAGGTTGTGGTAATCCTGCAACAAGCATTTTAGACAAAGTTAGTACCCAGAAGTTCATTAATTGGAGTTCTGGGCCGCCTGCTCAGCAGCCGGCCCGAAACTCGGGGACTACACCCAGTGGGTGCGCTGGCGCGCCCCCACAGAGAGGAACAAGAAAAACAAAGGCCCAAAGAAAAAACATACCCGGATGGCTGCCCGCAACGCTAGGAACGCCTTGGTGCAACTCTGGAGGGCGTCACCCTCAGCGCGGAGCTTCGCCTGGACATCCAGGAGCGCCCGGTTCAGCGGCCCTGTGCCGCCTCCTCGCACCCACCCAACAGGTGCGGCGCTCGTCGCTTTGGCGTCTGGAGCCGCCGAGCTGGCGGTGCCGGCTTCCAGGGGCGGGGTGCCGAAGTCGCCTTCTCCAGACGACGGCGCGCTGGCGAGCCGACCTGGAGGAGTAGCCTCGCCACGGCCTCGTCTACGATCGGCGGCACCGGAGGGTCCGCTGGCTGCTCGCCTTGCACGCCTTCAGACGGCGGCGGAGGCGGCGGTGGAACGTTCGCGCCCGGAGTAGAGGGCTCGCCGCCTTCCCTCTCCTCGATGAGGTTCTCCCCGCAGGCTTCTCCAGTCTGCCTCGTGAACTCCGGGGGCGGCGGCGCAGAGTTCAGCGGGGTAACAAGCAAGGCCGACTAGCGGCGTGCGGCTTCCTCAGCCTGCTGCTTCGCCGCAGTGGCGGCTTCGGCCTCCGCTAGTTTTTTCTTAGCGGAGGCCTCCGCCCTGTCGGCCTCCGCCTTCTCCAGGCGGAGGGCTTCTTCTTTGTTGCGCTTCTCCTGCGCATTTCGCTCCGTCGCCTCCCGGACGTCGGCAGCGGGGTCTATCCGCCGAGTGGTGGCGGGCGTCTCCGCTGACCCCATGACGAAGGCGGCGGCGACCCGCTCAAGAGAGAGGGGAGCCCTGAAGAAAGAGGGGCTAGCAGAGACTCAGACAAAACACGAAGAAAGAATAAACTTTGAAGACGGAATATTTACGCAGAGACCAACGGCGGCTTCTTCACTTCCTTACGGAAGTGGATGGCCTTCGCGGCTGCCTCTTCTCGCCGGGTTTCCGCAGCCGAGCCCTTGGGCTTCTTCGGCCGGCTGCCAAACAAAGTCGGCACAGCCCAACGCTTCTTCCCGCCGCCTGGAGCGCCCGACGCGGCAAAAGAGCCCGCGCCCGGCTGGCTAGCTCCTGGCCGATGCCGAGGGGAGACTCCTCCCTCGGTGTCGTCTTCAGGCCAGTCGGCGAAGGTAGCCGAGGGCCTGAAGTCGCCTGTCGTTCCTCCTCCTCCCTCGGCGTCGTCTTCCAGGGCCGCCGCCCCCGGATCGGGGTCGTTGACGTCGATCTTCGCCCGGTCGGCGATGAACTCATGGGCCGGCCCCGAGGTGCCGGCTGGTGGGTGAAGAAGGGGATTCTAACGAAAGCCGACTGATCAGAACAAAACTTGGCAAGAAGAAGACAATCCAAAGAAAGAAAAGAAAGGCGACTCACCACAGGCGGGGGGTTGGCGCGGGAGTATGGCTCCTTGCCGAATCGCCAGTCCTCCGGGAGCCTGCTATCCGAGAGATAGTTCACCATAAGGGCCACCTCTTCATGAGGCATGTCCTTGGTGCACATCCGACTCGGGTCGCAGCCCCCGCTCATCTGGCATATCATGTGAGGGCGGCCTTGGAGTGGGAGAACGTGGCGCGAGACGAAGGCGGCCAGCAGGTCCGGACCAGTCGGACCCTCCAACTGCGTCAGCACTCGGAGTCGCGTGATGGCGCCGGCTCCCGCAGGCGTCAGCGACCTGGCCCGGTACGACCAGTTGGGCAGTCTGCCAGCCGGCAGATTGACCCAGTCGCCCCTCGTGGCAACGTTCCTGATGTAGAAGTAGGACCTCTGCCACATCTTAACCGACTTCAACAACGAGATGGAGGGGAAGTGGTTGTCGGCTCCTGTCCTTCGCACGGCGATGAAGGCGCCGCACTGAGCCGGCATGCCCGCAGCCTGGGTGCCGAGCTTGGAGAAGAAGAACTCCCCCCAGAGCTCGAGGGTGGGGAGGACTCCGAGGAAGCCTTCGCACAGAGCCACGAAGGCGGACAGCAGCACCATTGTGTTGGGGGTGAGGTGGTGTGGCTGGAGGCCGTAGAACTCCATGAATGACCAGAAAAAGCTGCTAACCGGCAGCCCCAGCCCGCGCAGGCAGTGCGAGCGGAAGATGACCCGCTCGCCCTCCTGCGGGCGGGGGAAATCTCCCCCGCCGGCGCAAGACGCACCGGCACACGATCTTCGCCGGGAAGCTGACGGGTCCAGCGGAGGAACTCGATATGGTCTTCGTGGACTTCGGAGTCGTCCCAGGTGCCGGAGCGCACTGGGGGAGGCGCGGCAGTGGAAGAAGAACTCATCGCGAGCTATCACCACAGCATTCGCCGGAGCCTAGGCATGCGGCCGAGCGAAGAAGAGAAGAGGAAGCAGGAGAGCGAGGAGCTGCAAGGAGGAAGAAAGCAAGGGGTAGTGGGAAGGAGGGGCGCGCGTGCCCCCCTCTTCCCCCTACTTATAGCCCCGTGGGCTGCGAAGCCGAGGGGGCGGACGTAGGGATTTACTGCGCCCGCAACCCCATGACCCCCACGATCCGCGTAAAGTTACTGTGCGCAGTAACTTCACGGGAATTCCAACCATCCACCGGGGCCGCAGCGGATCCGCTCGGGCGCCGAGGCGCGGTAGTGGCGGGCCCTGCCTACGGGCCTGTCCCGTCGCGCGCGTGGGCTGGCAGGACGGCCTGGCCACGTGCCCTCGCATGACGGGCCAAGAACGGGCGGCGGCCTGGAAGTTAGCTAGCACGCCACTTGAAATCCCACCGCGACGTTCGAACTACTGAGCAAGTCGGAATTGAGTGAGTCCGAGTTGGGCGAGTCCGACTCCTTCTAGTCAGCCCGGCAGAAGTCAATCAAGACCATGTGTTGAGCGCCCGGAAAGAGAAACTGCTGAGGCTTCTCGGCCGATCGTCCGCGGCGCCTCACCAGCTTCGGGGACTACTGTCGGAGTAATGGGCCATGGGTAGGCCAACCCGAGCCCCATAACCTTTCAAGACATCGGGGCAGGCTGCGCCCCTCAAGACCACAGGGCGAAGAGCCGCCTCCTAGGGAGTCTACGGCAAGGCGGCCGACTGCCCGCTCACAGTCGAGTCCCAGGGGTGACTTCCAGAGAAGCCGGCTTTAGGGAGTCGGCCGGCGACTCCAACAAACCGTGACCTCATCGAAAGGGACAGGGCAGGAGCGTGGCTACAATGAAGCCCACTCCGCGCCCCTTACCAAGGGCAGGCATGGCTAAAGCACGCCGTACTTGGGAAGATGTCCCCGTGGCATGGCACTGTTGCCCGGCCGGCCCTGACATCAGCACCACTGTACCGGGTCCTGCGCCCACGACGGCTTGTCTCTACGGCCTGGAGGCAACGGGGCCCACCAGTCAGCAAGACCTCGGGAGATGGCGGGATAACCGCCAGTCGGACCCGTCGGGAGTCGGCCCGGCGGAGTCGGCCGAGCCCTCCCCTGGGGCCCACGCGCCATTAATCAAGAAGAGATGGGGAGTGGCCACAGTGATCGCCCGCCAGGCGGCGGGGCTGTTGCCACGACTCCATGACCAAGCTTGCGTCATCAGGAGCACAGCTACAGTAATCAGCAGCCGGCAAGACCCGCCCGCTGCGGACGCGGCCTGTCGGCTCCGTACCAGACCAGTCGGCGGGCCCCAGCAGTCGGCGGAGAAGTCGGAGGTCAGAGGCACTGACGGCTGGGCCCGCGCCCAGTTGAATTACCATTGTACCCCTGGGGGTAGGCCTATATAAACCCCCTAGGGCACCCATGCAAAGGGTTGGATGCCAGTAGTTCTATACCATACCAGATAGAAAGAGAGAGCTAGCCTTGCCCTCTCCTACCACCAGACACAGCTCAAGGAGCAACCGTGTAAACACTTGACCCTAGTGATCATGCGGAGACCCCGCAGAGCAGCAGTAGGGGCATTATCTCCCCGGAGAGCCCCGAAGCTGGGTAAGATTCACCGGCGTGCATGTCTTCGCCTCATCCCGTTTCCAGGCACCGGTGACGTTCTACTCGCCCCCACCATGATAAGCCATCCGTTGGCAGATGTCGCACCAAACCCCCGACAGCTAGGAAAAACATCACTCATTGGACATGAAAATCTCAGTACCAGCATTTTGAACTTTGAAATGAAATACAGTAGTAGTATTAGTAGTATATGGAGTAGTATCTTGTCTAGTAGTAGTATTAGTTGTATATGGAGTAGCATGTTTTGCCTCAGAGATAGCAAAAGCTATGTTTTTTCTCAATTCAGATAGCTAAGTGGAAAACCACGTCAAGTTCTGATAATCCATCTAATCTAATGAAATCTGAACTCAACCTGATCATGGTTCATGCCCTCGGACACATCAGCACCTCAAGAATGCCATGACAAAAATGAAAAGGACCAAGACAATCACCACACAAGTGATGAAAGCACTAGCGAATCATGTTAAAGCTAACCTCTACTTTTGACCCTCAACTATAAGAACCGCATGTAGTACAAAGAAGTGTTGATGCAGGCATCAAACATTATATGGCTGAATTTGATCTACTCCAATAATTTTCTCAAGTTACATGATTAACAAGCTTGGGCTTAGCAGTAATATTCTGAGAAAATATTTTCTTGAAGCCTCAACAGCTGGCTTTCCTTTTTAAAAACAGAACCAAAACCATGACACAATCACTTGACAACATCTATTGACTACATTAGATGGATAAATTCCATATGTTGTGGAAGATCACCCTCAAGCAGACTGCTTATGACCATGGCTCCTAAATGGATAAGCGTTTGGCGAGAAGACATTGTGGACAACAATATTCAGAAGCATACCTTAAGTAATATTCTTAACTATATCATCATCTTATGAAATATTATAGTGTGGCGGTTGTTCTAGAAAATGCAGCAATATTGTAAACATAACTTTTAGACAAGCTAGAGAAAGAGATGAATGGATGAAAATGACACCCTCACTATTTTAAATTTAATAGAAACCACACAGGAGTTACCATCCCCAAATCTTCTTTTTTATTTATGGTCAAGTAATTGCTGAAATATTTGAAACAGAGGCCACCATTGCACCACCATTGCACCACCATTCACTGACAAACCATTAGAGCATTGTGAACAACAAATTCAGAGAAAACTCTCTTTTGGCACACAAATTCAGAGCATTGTGAACAACAGAAACAACTGAATGTCCTATCATGACATGGCAACGAACTAACAAAAATTGTGTGTTCTACCAGCACACCATTAGCACAAAATTTTCTCTAATCTTACTGGACACAAAAAATTTCTTCAGTGTGTCCAGTGCATTTTTTCAGTGTGTCCAAATCTTGCAGGTACCAAGTACTCCAATGCACATGGAGTACTAATTATTCATGTTTGCTAGGCACTACTCCCACAATTTTTTGAACCTAATTTGACCTAAATTCGAGAGGGATTTGACCTAAACCTAGCAAAAGAGAGAAGAAGAGGGCATGGCTGGGAGGGAGGAGAGGAGGAAGAGAGGAGAAGAGAGGCAGAGGGAGGAGGGTTACCTGACCACGATGAGGTGGTGGCCGGAGCGGAGACGACAGAGGGCAGAGACGGCGAGCTTGGGGGAGGCGGGGATAGACGGCGGGGAGGTCGCGGGCCTCCTCTCCTGGTGGACGTGGGGCCTCCTCTCCTGGTGGAACTCGGGGCAGGGCGGCTCCGAGGCGAGGGAGGCGGCGCTCAAGGGGAGGCGGGGCTCGGGGGGAGGCGGCGAAGGGGAGAGGGAGGCGGCGGGGGCGCGTGGGCGGCTGCGGCGAGGTTAGGTTGAGTGGGGGGTCTGGCGAAGGAGGGAGAGAGGCCAGAGGGGAACTGGTGGAGTGGGGGGAGGGTTAGCAATGGCGCACCTCCCCCTGGTGCGCCATAAGTACGACGACAGCAATGGCGCACCACCCGCAGGTGCGCCATTAGTACAAATTTTTTATTACAGTTTGAGCACTCAGGTTATATTCCACCTAACTGTATCTAAAACAGAACACACACACACTAGCCTGACTGGTCAGCACGCAGCACACACACTGGGAGGTCCTGGGTTTGATTCCCACGCTCCCCAATTTTTGCTTTTATGCATTTTTTTCTTTGCACGTATCTTTTTACGCATCCAAATATAACATGTCACATATGCTAGATGCTCAGAATTTCATGTAGAAACATAATATGCAGTTTGTTGCCATGTTAACAACATTTAAAATGCTGTTTGATATTTATTTGTGTTTAAATATGTTCAAACTTATTTAAATCATAACTAAATATCCATAGCTCAAAATTTGACAAACTTTATATGCTTTTGGGAGTAACATATATGCGGTGGCTCGTCGGCGACGGTGGAGCGGGGGAGGGTGCGGGGGGTGCTCGTCAGCGGCG